>NC_083235.1:9789144-9926644 GCF_032191835.1 Heteronotia binoei | reverse complement strand
GGGGAATTCTAGCAGGAGCTCCTTTGCATATTAGGCCACACCCCCTGATGTCGCCAATCCTCCGAGAGCTTACAAAAAAGAGCCTTGTAAGCTCTTGGAGGATTGGCTACATCCAAGGGTGTGTGGCCTAATATGCAAAGGAGCTCATGCTAGAATTCCACCCCGGGCTGCAGCTATTCACGCCGGATGGAAACCAATCTTCTGTGGAATCAACCACTAGAAGGCGCAAAACACACACAGAACAGAGCCCCCGAAGAAACAAGAACTTAAAACTGAGGAGAATGAAATTCAGAAAGCCTGATATTGCCGTTGACCTACTGCATCCCACTCTTCTCTATTTTATTTTCTTCAGACACGCTTCATGGTGGCTTTGAAAAACTTAAAAGCACAATTGTAGTCCCACGCAGGCTATCAAGAAACTTTGCCCCTTCTTTCTCCTTCTTTTCCGTTTCTCTTGTGAATGGCTATAATTCCTTGCGTGCGAAGGGGAGGAGCTTAAGCACTTTTTTCACAATCAAAGATACTATTCGCAAAAGTGTGGGGAGCGTGGTTGCCAGTTGGTTCCAGTGGCCGGCAAGCAGCAGGAGCTCGGGGTGGGGGACATGGTGAAGGTGTCAGTCCAACAGCAACACAACACTGCCAGGGAAAACCCAGAAGTGACACCATGCCCCTCTAGGAATGTGCCAGAAGCTCTGTGGTAAAAACCACAGAGTTTCTGGCAATTCCTAGAGTGGCATGATGTCACTTCCTGGTTTTCCCCAGAAGTGACATAAGGCTGTCAAGCCAAAGGCAATTTTTTAAAGTTTATTTTTCTCCTGCTGGTCAACAGAGCAGCAGTGTGTGTGTGAGGGGGAGGCATTTCCCCCCAGCATGGGTGGAAGCACCATGTGGGGAGCTTTTTCCAGTAAGGAAATGGCACAGGGGGCAGGGAAGTTTAACGTTTCCCTACCTCTCAGTACTTGATAGCTAAATTCACAAAAGAAGAAAATATTGTTTAAAACACAGTTAGTTGATCCACTGAAGATGATTTATACCAGGGGTGTCAAACATGAGGCCCAAGGGCCAAATCAGGCCTCGAGAGGGCTCCTATCTGCCCCCCCCCCCCGAGCAACTGGCTGTCATTTGCTTCCTTCTCCCTCTTTCTTGCTTCCTTCTGCGAGGCTTGCTCAACCGAACAGAAGCTACAGAGCAAAACCTCTATTTTCTCCATTGGCTGAGGCTCCTCCCCCTCCCAGTCCCCTGGGGAAGGAAGGAAAGAGCCAGAGCTTCCTTTGCCCAGTTCCCTGGATCCCATGGGAGAGATACAAAGAAAGCACCTTTAAGACCAACGATTGCTAACGTTTTAAGCATGTTTTATTTTAAGTTTTTTAAAAAAATCTTTAGTCACGTTTGTGTGCTTTAAAAAGTTTATATCTCTGTTATCTCGTCTTAAATAGGTACACATGGCCCAGCCTGACACAGCCTATTCAAGCCTGAGAAGGTCTCATTTATGTCAGATCCGGTCGTCATAACGAATGAGTTCGACACCCCCAATCTATACACATCCTGGAAAGCACGGCTTGCAAATGCTGTTAATGCAAAATAAAGCCCTGGAGTAGGTTTGCCAATCCCCAGGTGGGGGCAGGGGATCCCCCGGTTTGGAGGCCCTCCCCCCGCTTCAGGGTCATCAGAAAGCGGGGGGAGGGGAGGGAAATGTCTGCTGGGAACTCTGTTATTCCCTATAGAGATTTATTCCCATAGAAAAACATGGAGAATTGATACGTGGGTATCTGGGGCTCTGGGGGGGGCTGTTTTTTGGGGTAGAGGTGCCAAATTTTCAATATAGCATCTAGTGCCTCTCCCCAAAATACCTCTAAAGTTTTAAAAAGATTGGATCAGGGGGTCCAATTCTATGTGCCCCAAAGGAAGGTGCCCCTATCCTTCATTATTTCCTATGGAAGGAAGGCATTGAAAAGGTGTGCCGTCCCTTTAAATGTGATGGCCAGAACTCCTTTTGGAGTTCAATTATGCTTGTCACAGCCTTGATCTTGGCTCCACCCCAATGTCTCCTGGCTCCACCCCCAAAGTCCCCAGATATTTCTTGAATTGGACTTGGAAACCCTACCCTGGACTCTGGTGGAATAAGAACAGTGAGAAAGACAGGCGAGAAAGTAAGTCCTTCCCCCCCCCCCACTGCCTCCAGCCCCATCTTCCTCAGCCCTCCCAGCGTATGACCCTTCCTCTCTTACCTCTCCAAGGATCTGCGCAAGCAAAGCGAGAAAAGGGAAGAAAAAGAAAGAAGGAGAACCGACATCAGAGTTATCAAGGCATCCAGCAGAGGGCAGAAAACAGAAAAGTGTGCACCAAAAAGGGTCCCCAACTTTTTTGAGCCTGTGAGCCACCTTTGGGATTCTTACACTAAATGGTGGGTGCAGCCACAAAATGGCTGCCACACGAGGCGGAGCCAGCCACAAAAGGGCTGCCACACGAGGCGGAGCCAGCCACAAAAGGGCTGCCATGTTGTGTTGTGGTGGCAGCTCCAGCCCAACCAACATTTAAAAAAAAAAAAAATCTGCACAGCCAATTGAATCTCCAATGGCCCACAGCCTCACCTGCCCCCTCCCACTTTCTAAAAATAATTGGCGGGCACCAGGAAAGGTGTCGGCAGGTGCCATGGTGCCCATAATGCCATGGGGATTCTTGGGTTAGTTGGAGATTGTCTCACAGCTTCTTAAAACTCAGCATGCCCTTTCCTTCCCAAGCCCCGCCACTCCCAGCACCTAGCCAGAGTTCCCTGCAGACCACGTTGCACACAAGGATTTGAGATCGGTCCTGATTCTTCCTCTTTATTCTTTTGCTTTGTCTAGTTTCCTCGCTTGATGAACTCAGACAGCCAAAAGGTGGGGCTAGGAACGGAGTGTACACCCAAATGTGTACACCAGGGCTTTTTCGGTAGAAAAAGCCCAGCGGGAACTCCTTTGCATATTAGGCCATACCCCCTGACATCACCCTTGTTTCGCACAGGGCTTGTTTTGTAGGAGAAAGCCCAGCAAGGACTCGTTTACATATTAGGCCACACCCCTGACACCAAGACAGCCGGGACTGTGTTCCTGAGTGTTCCTGCTCAAAAAAAGTCCTGGACTATGACACAAATTAAAGAACTTTGCATAATTTATTTTACTTTCTTTTCTTTCTTTTTTTTGCAATTCTCTTCTGCTAGTCCTAAAAAGAGGCAAAGCTAGATGCAGGTAGGGCTGCCAACCCCCTGATCCGGGCGGGGAACCTCCCTCCGCATCGCTGGCGCGATGACATCACCCGGAAGTGACGTCATCAAAAATGGTGGCACTCGTGTGGGGCTGCTCTAGGCGTTTCCAGGAAAACGCTATGGTTTTCCCAGACGCTCTAGCCATTTGGGAGGTAAAACTCTATGGTGCAATAGGTGCCATAGAATTTTAACCTCCCAAATGGCTAGAGCGTCCGGGGAAACCACAGAGTTTTCCCGGAAACGCCTAGAGCGGCCCTGCACGGGCGCCACCATTTTGATGATGTCACTTCCGGGCAACGTCATTTCATCACGCGGAGCGCAGTACACGCACAATTGTTCTCCACTGCGGGATGTAGAGGACTTGGCAACCCTAGATGCAGGGCCAGTGCTGGGGGTTTTGCCAGCCCAGGCAAGGCTCTGCCCCTTGCTCTCCAGTGGGGGAGAGCCTCCAGTGGTTGCCCAAACTGGGCCCTCAAGAGGATCCCTCAGTGCAACGCCACTCCCTTGAACTTGAATATTATATAAGTGCTTAACTGCATATTGTTATGGAATATTATTGATGGTATCACCCAATTGAAGTAACGTAGAAGTGCGATGTGTTGAAATCACTATGCTTAAAAAGTTTTGTGGAATATTAATTTGAGTTCTAGGATCTTATAATTATGTAGTTATTTGTATTATGGTTTTCTCTTGCTCCTCACCTGGGAATTGGCAACCCTAGGTGGGCTCTATACATGTGGTTCAGCCCCTCATGGCCGCCGTTGCATCATTCCTACATATAAACACATCACTCAAATGTAGGGCTACCAAGCCCCTGATCCAGGCGGGGCAGTTCCCAAGCTGACGGCCCTCCCCTACGTTGCTGGTGCGATGACATCACCCGGAAGTGACATCATCAAAATGGTGCCATGCTCACAGGGCCACTCTAGGTGTTTCTGGAAAAACTCTTTGTTTTCCCAGACGCTCTAGTCATTTGGGAGGGGAAACTGTATGGTGTAACAGGTACCATAGAGTTTTTACCTCCCAAATGGCTAGAGCTTCCAGGAAAACCATAGTTTTCCCAGAAACGCCTAGAGCAGGCCCCCGCGCGTGCCACCATTTTGATGACGTCACTTGCAGGTGACGTCATTGCGTCGCGCGTGAAAGTCCCCTGCTACAGGAAGCTGGGGACTTGGCAACCCTACTCAAATGTTAACTTGTAATCATGAGGTAATGGTGCCCTGCCTTTGGGAAAGAGAACACTGTGCCACGCCCCAGCCCAGCCCCTTTGGGGCGACATCTCTGCTTTTTCGCTTTGTACCTGTATTCCCCAAAAGTCTCGTCCTTCATTGGCCTGGCCTCAGAATCCACCTGTGTGTCTTCCTTATCTTTAACTACAACAGAAGAGAGCACATGTTAAACTAGAAGAAAGGGTAAGGAGGCAGGGACCACCCTAAGCCGGGTTTCGGAACTGGGAGGGGGTGGGTGGGTTAGTACCGGATGGAATCTCCAGAAGAGAAAGCTATACATCTCCGCTGCCAATATAGCAGTGGAGACGCATAGTTTCTCTTCTGGAGCGTGGACTGTAGTGTGGTTGGGATTGGAAGGAATTGTTAAGGAGCTGACTTCAACCCCCCTCCCCCGAGTTTAAGAGGTTCAATGGTTTCTGGAAAGGGATATAGAGTATCTGGGGCTGGAAAGGGGTGTTAGTTGTTTAGGAGAGTGGAAGATGGAATGATGGAGCCCTATGGTACACACAGCGACTTGCTGACATCTCAGGTCAAACAGGTTTTGCAGGTTTTTTTGGAAACACTCAGGGCTTTTTTTTGTAGCAGGAAGTCCTTTGCATATTAGACCGCACACCCCTGATGTAGCCAATCCTCCAAGACCTTACAGTAGGCTTTGTAAGAAGAGCCCTGTAAGCTCTTGGAGGATTGGCTACATCAGCGGTGTGTGGCCTAATAAGCAAAGGAGTTCCTGCTATAAAAAAAGCCCCGGAAACACTTAAACCCCACCACCACCACCACCAAACCTCTTTAGCCAGAGACAATAGCAGGTGTCTGAGCACAAACAATAATTTTATCATATCACTTTTTATTTTGTGAAGGGAAAACAACAACAATTGTTCCTCAGCATGGGATTCCTGGTGGTTTTGCTGTGGCAAGCTATACTATGCATACCAAGAATAGAGAAAGTAAACCCTTTTTAAAGAGGGTAGCCCTGTTGATCTGTGGTAGAAGAGCCAGGTTTGAGTCCAGTGGTACCTCAGAAACCAACAAGGTTGGCGGGGGGGGGGCTCTCTTTGTCAGATTCAAGCAGGAATGGAGGCCCCTATCTGATGAAAGGAGCTTTGACTCGAAAGCTCATCCCCCCCTCAAAAAAAAAAACTTGTTCCACTCTAAGGTGCTACTGGTTTCACTCCAAGCTGCTCTAACCAGGGTTTGATAGCTTTAATTGTCATGAGTTCCTTGCAAGGAATCCTGGGACTTGTAGTTCCAGGAGTATGAGGAGAACCTGTGATAGAGGAGATCTAACCAACGGCATTTTCTAGAATTCGTATGAAGAAAGCAACAGCTATTAACCTATTGGCATTTTTGAGTTCAGGATTAGCTCACACCACAGAGCTGCTCACGGGCTGAACGCAGAACGTCACTGCGCTGCAGGCAGTGTGCTTTAAAACCATTTTGTTTGTTTTTCCTTTCTCTGCCGCTTTTCAGGTTATCAAATGAGGATTGCCAGCTCCCCAACCGATCATTTTGGGCCTACTTCTGGGTTTGGGCCTACTTCAGGCCTACTTCTGGGTTTGGGCCTACTTCAGGCCTACTTCTGGGTTTGGGCCTACTTCAGGCCCACTTCTGGGTTTGGGCCTACTTCAGGCCCACTTCTGGGTTTGGGCCTACATCAGGCCCACATCTGGTTTCAGCCCTACTTCCGGTTGGAGGCGATGTTCTGGTTTTTGAATAAAACTCTACGGTTTGAAGCTTACATTTGCAATAGAGTTTTACACAAACACCAGAGTGTCACCCCTGACCGGAAGTAAGCCCGAAAGCGGAAATAGGCCCGGAAATTCCCAACGTCACTTCTGGTCTCCCAGAAAGATGTCAAGAGACCCCCGCTGGCCAGGTACATCGGCCTAGAAACCCTTGATCAAGCTGCGCCATTCAGCTTCAACTCCGAGTTCAACTGCGGTCTTTGCTAGATGGACGTCAACAGCTCCTACCAGACTCTTAGCCTCGGTCTTCTCCTTCTGTGAAATGGGAATGATGGCAACCTACCTCACAGGATTGTTGTGAGGACGAACGACACACCAGGCACGCTAAGAAAAGTGCTACGTAACTGATAAGTGAAAATAGCCTGGGGGAAAAGCCCTCGGGGGATCTGCTGCGAGATGCTAGGGTGGGGCTGGGGGCACCTCACCCGAGTACTTGCCACCCTTGCTGCGCTTGATGAAGCAGAGAAGCACCAGAACCAGGATCAGGAGGACGATGGCAGTGACAAAGCCGATGAACCAACCTTCTGTAGCAAAGCCCTTCCGGCTTTCGGCTGTAAGGAAAGGAGAGGAGAGGAGAATTTCAAACATGGGACCAGGAAGCTGCCTGGATGGACGTTTGTAGGAAGCGCATAAGGTTGTAACCAACGTCTCTGGGATTTGAGGGGGTCTCCATAAGAAGAGCCCTGCGGGATCAGACCAGTGATCCATCTAGTCCAGCATCTTTGATTCATACAGTGGCCAACCAGTTCCTCTGGAGGCCCAACAATAGGATGTAATGGTTGAGGCCTTCATAAAAATATCAGGACAGCCCTGCTGGATCAGACCAGTGGTCCATCTAGTCCAGCATCTTGACTCACACAGTGGCCAGCCAGTTCCTCTGGAGGGCCAACAAGAAGAAGAAGAAGAAGATATTGGATTTATATCCCGCCCTCCACTCCGAAGAGTCTCAGAGCGGCTCACAATCTCCTTTCCCTTCCTCCCCCACAACAGACACCCTGTGAGGTGGGTGGGGCTGGAGAGGGCTCTCACAGCAGCTGCCCTTTCAAGGACAACCTCTGTCAGAGCTATGGCTGACCCAAGGCCATTCCAGCAGGTGCAAGTGGAGGAGTGGGGAATCAAACCCGGTTCTCCTAGATAAGAGTCCGCACACTTAACCACTACACCAAACTGGCTCTCCACAACAGGGCATAGTGTCCAAGGACACATCAGAACAGCCCCGCTGGATCAAACCAGAGTCCATCTAGTCCAGCATTCTGTCTCACACAGTAGCCAGCCAGTTCCTCTGCTGGCCAACGACAGGGCATAGTGGCCGAGGTCTGCATCAGAAGAGTCCTGCTGGATCAGATCAGTGGTCCATCTGATCCAGCATCTGGTCTCACACAGTGATGACGATGATATTGGATTCATATCCCGCTCTCTGCTCTGAATTTCAGAGTCTCAGAGCGGCTCACAATCTCCTTTATCTTCCTCCCCTGCAACAAACACCCTGTGAGGTGGGTGGGGCCGAGAGGGCTCTCCCAGCAGCTGCCCCTTCAAGGACAACCTCTGCCAGAGCTGTGGATGACCCAAGGCCATTCCAGCAGCTGCAAAGTGGAGGAGTGGGGAATCAAACTCGGTTCTCCCAGATAAGAGAGCTATGGCTGACCCAAGGTCATTCCAGCAGCTGCAAGTGGAGGAGTGGGGAATCAAACTCGGTTCTCCCAGATAAGAGAGCTATGGCTGACCCAAGGTCATTCCAGCAGCCGCAAGTGGAGGAGTGGGGAATCAAACCCGGTTCTCCTGGATTAAGAGTCCGCACACTTCACCACTACGCCAAACAGGCCAACCAGTTCCTCGCAACAGGGCATAGAGGCTGAGGCCTTCCCCTGATGTTGCCTACTGGCATTGGGGTTCAGGGCTTGCCTACCTCTGACTGTGAAGGTTCCTTTTATTGCCCAGCAGCCTGAATAGCCCACCTTAGCTGGGGACTGTCAACGTTCTGGAACTCACTAAGGAAGACTGGGAATGCTATGCAGAGGAAGGCAATGACAAACCACTTCCGTTCTTCTCTTACCTGGAACGCCCCATAAATGGGGTTCATCATGAATCGGTTGCAACTCAACATTCTAAAAAAATTCTATCTATTGTGCTGCATCTATTGCATTGTTCTCTGATTCTGTGATCCAGCACTGTCATTCAAGCCGCCCTCAATCTAACAAAGCCCACTCGTCTTCCTAACATTTAAATCTCCTCGCCTGCAAAAGCAATCTTTGGCCCCTTGGTCTATCGCAAGAAGGAACAATCGCTCCCCAGCTTCGCCGTCGTAAATACTTCAAGGCGGTTATCGAATCCCTGCTTTCGTCGTTGTTTCCTGAAATGAAAACGAACCCTTCTCCTTTGGTGTCGCTAACGGAGCCTGGCTTTCCAAGAGAGCATCTCTCCAACACAGGTCTTAAAAGTTGTCAGATCAAATAACAGTAACCCATAAATAATACACCGCCAAGCCTATTTGAAATGCCTGAGAAACTAAGACAGAGGAAACACTTTTTTGAATATACAACTGATAGACCGGGGGTGGCCAAACTGTGGCTCTTTCATATATATTGTGGGGCTCCTGAAGCCCCTACCATCACGTCAGCCAGCTAGGAAAATGCATTTCCCTCTTTAAATCACTTTTCCAAGCCAGGCCGGATGGCATCTTGGAGAATGCACTTAAAGTTAAAGCTGCTTTCTTTCCGCCTCTCCCTCCCTCCTTCCCCCATCCATTTGCCTGCCTGCCTTCCGGCTCTCAAACATCTGATGTTCGTGTCCTGCGGCTCTCAAGCATCTGACATTTATTCTATGTGGCTCTTACGTTCGGCAAGTTTGGCCACCTCTGTGATAAGAGGCTCTGCACTGGCTGCCAATAATATACCGAGTCCGGTACAAGGTGCTGGTCATTACCTTTAAAGCCCTATATGGCCTAGGACCTGCCTACCTGAGGGACCGTCTCTCCCCACATGTTCCCCAGAGAGTACTGAGATCGGGAACCCAAAATCTTCTCGTTGTCCCCAGGCCAAAGGAAGCCCGCCTGAAATCTACCAGGGACAGGGCTTTCTCTGTAATGGCCCCTTCCTGGTGGAACCAGCTGCCGGAAGAGGTGAGGGTCCCGCGGGACCTTGCTCAGTTCCGCAGGGCCTGTAAGACAACCCTCTTCCGGCTGGCTTATAACTAACCGGCATAAGAAAGTGAGTGTAGTTCTATTAGATTTCTGCTATGTTTTAATGTTTTTAATTGTGTAAAATGCTTAAGCTTAATATTTTTATGTTAGATTTTATGTGCTGTGAGCCGCCCTGAGCCACCTTGGTGGGAAAGGCGGGATATAAATCATAAATAAACTAAACTATAAACTAAAGACCGCAAAGCGCCAGATACGGAATAACGAACAGACATTCTATTATGAAGTTTAACAGAAGAGTCTATTCAGTGTAATATATAATCTTCTGCAAACCGGCAGATCTCCCTGAATTACAACTGACCTCTCTAGACTACAGAGGTCAGTTCCTGTGGAGGAAACAATGCTCTGGAAAGGGATGTTCTACTGTTGATGTCCCTCCCTTCTACAGATTATTGGCTTGAGCTATACCTGGATATTGGGGGAGCGGGGGACTACATCATTCTAAGTGTGTACAGGTGTTATGTCCTTATAATGTTGTAACTCTATAACAATTTAAAGGTAAAGGTGCAAGCACCAGACGTTTCCGACTTTGGGGTGACGTCGCATCACAATGTTTTCATGGCAGACTTTTTATGGGGTGGTTTGCCATTGCCTTCCCCAGTCATCTACGCCAGGGGTGGCCAACGGTAGCTCTCCAGATGTTTTTTTGCCTCCAACTCCCATCAGCCCCAGCCAGCATGGCCAATGGCTGGGGCTGATGGGAGTTGCAGGCAAAAAAAGATCTGGAGAGCTACTGTTGGCAACCCCTGATCTACACTTTCCCCCCAGCAAGCTGGGTACTCATTTTACCGACCGCAGAAGGAAGGGAGGCTGAGTCAACCTGGAGCCAGCTACCTGAACCCAGCTCCTGCCGGGATCGAACTCAGGTCGTGAGCAGAGAGCTCGGACTGCAGTATTGCAGCTTTACCACTGTGCCATGGAGCTCTTCTAAAGGTAAAGGTAGTCCCCTGTGCAAGCACTAGTCATGGGGTGATGTCGCATCGCAAAGTTTTCACAGCAGACTTTTCACGGGGTGGTTTGCCACTGCCTTCCCAGTCATCTACACTTTCCCCCCAGGAGGCTGGGTCCTCATTTTACCAACCTCGGAAGGATGGAAGGCTGAGACAACCTTGAGCCGGCTCCCTGAACCTGGCTTCCGCCGGGATTGAACTCAGGTCGTGAGCAGAGAGCTCGGACTGCAGTACTGCAGCTTTACCACTTTGCACCGCGGGACTCCTTAATTTAGCAATTTGCCAATTGCCAAATCCAGTAATACCAGAGGGAGAAATGGGCAACACAGCGATGGGGCAGGGGAAATTATTGTAGTAAAGCACATTTAGGAAAGATTGCAGAAAAGTGGGGAGAAAAGTCTCAGGTTGCACGAGAGCACGATGGTGCTGTCTGATACTGGGGAAAAACAAGTTTCTTACCTGTAACTGATGATCTTGAAGTGGTCATCTGTGCAGACACACATGAGTTATCTGCCAGGATCGAACCCGACCTCGGAAAATTCAAAGCAATCTTAAAGCGTTAATTTTGGTGCGCACTTCCTCTTGTCCTGGGGAGGCGGCATCCACTGTGCATGCCTAGAACGAGAGGGAGGCGCTCCACCCACCCAGTTTCTTCCAGCCGCTATATAGGAATAATTTTTTTAGAATAAGGAACAAGAAACCAGCAGTGGGGAAGGTTGGGCGGGAGTGTGTGACTGCACAGATGACCACTCGAAGATCATCAGTTACAGGTAAGAAACCTGTTTATCTTCATCATGATCTCTGTGCAGTCCCACACATGGGTGACTGGCAAGCTAATCTGTCCGGAGGCGGGTGCTGGATCTGTAACCAAAGGACAAAAGTTAGTTATGCATATGATAAACAAACAGTGTACTTACAGTGTAGACGACTGGGGACATCAGTCAAAAATGGAACGTAGTACAGCCTGCCTGAAGGACGCGTCACGCCGAGCACGGACATCTAAAGCGTAGTGTGAGGCAAACGTAGATGGAGACGACCAGACCGCGGCGGCACAGATGTCTTCCATCAGAATGCCCTTACAGAAGGCTGATGAAGTGGCAACGGCTCTAGTGGAATGAGCTCGTAAATGTTCAGGTACAGGCTGTTTAGCCAGTCGATAGCATAATGTAATGGCAGCCACAATCCATTTTGAAAATCTCTGTGTTGAGATTTTACGGCCTTGGTTGTGGGTTGCATATGCTACAAAGAGTCTAGTGTCGTTTCGAAATAGACGTGTCCGCTCAATGTAAAAGGCAAGGGCCCTACGTACGTCCAGATTGTGTAGGGCCCGTTGACCAGCGTTGGCAGGGTTCTGAAAAAAGGCAGGTAACGTAGACGGTTTTCCTAGATGAAATGGTGAGACTACCTTGGGTAGAAAGGAAGGGTCAGGACGTAAAATAACTCTATCATGATAAAAAATAGTATATGGAGGATCTTCTCTGAAAGCGCATATGTCGCTGGCTCTTCTGCCAGAAATAAGCACTACTAGCAAAGCTGTCTTCCAAGACAGGAGGTGCATAGGAATGGATGCCATGGGCTCAAAGGGCAGCTTCAATAGTTGGCTCAGCACAAGAGAAAGGCTCCAGGTGGGATGAAACTGACGGATTGGGGGATGGAGATGTAGGATCCCCTTCAGGAAGGTCTTAGTGGTGGAGTGAGAGAAAACAGTGTAGAGATGGCCGCTAAGTGGACCTTCAGAGAAGAGTACGATAGTCCTGAGTTAGAGAGGGACAGTGTGTAAGTCAAGATCTGAGCTATAGTGGAGCGTTCAGGCTTGAAATTGTGTAGAACAGCGTAAGTCGAAAAACGCTTCCATTTTAAAGAATAAGATTTTCTGGTGGCAGGTTTTTTGGCGTTGAGTAGGACATGATGAACGTCCAGCGGAAAATTCAGAAACTGATTTTCCAGGCAGTCAGTCTTAGAAGTCCCGGATTGTGGTGCAAAACCTTGCCTTCTTGTTGGGAGATCAAGTCCTGAACTTGAGGAAGTCGGAGGAACGTGCTGTTCGAAAGGAGGAGGAGAGTGGTGAACCAGGGTTGGCGGGGCCACCACGGTGTACTCAGGATACAATTGGTCCTATCTAACTTTATTTTTTTTTAATGCTCTGGTGATGAGAGGGCTTGCTGGAAATAGATAATGCAGTGTCCCCGACCACCGATGGAGGAAGGCATCCCCTGTAGATAGCGGGGATGGAGGACCCCGAGTGTAGAAGTGTGGGCACTGGCCGCTGTGTGGAGATGCAAAGACATCTATTTTCGGAACTCCTAAATTTTTGAATACTGTGTACAGGTAACGACGGTTGAGGGCCCATTCGTGGTCGTTGACTAGATAACGACTTAGTGTGTCTGCTTGGACATTTTGGACTCCTGGCAGATGCACAGCTGTCAGGAAAATGCCGTGAACGATACTCCAGTGCCATAGTGATATGGCTCGTTTGCACAATCGATGTAGAATTGATGTAGAGAACAGTGGCTACATTGTTGGAGGTGACCTGGGTGTGACGGCTGTGAAGAGATGGCAGAAAGGACCTCAGAGCTCTGTGGACCGCTAGAAGCTCCAGGCAATTGATGTGGAGGGATTTCTCGTAATCCGTCCACTGTCCCTGAACTGTCAACGTTCCTAAGTGGGCTCCCCATCCCCACTTGGAGGTGTCGGTCGTAACAATCACAGATGGCGGTCTTCATATGAACGGCATTCCTGCCAGAAGATGACGTTCCAACGTCCACCATTCTAGAGATGGCATAATGTGTGATGGAACTGTAAGTAGAGTCATTTGGTGTTGCCGGTGTGGATGAAATGTCTGGACAAACCACAGTTGGAGAGGGCGCGTATGAAGTCTTGCAAAGCAGAGGACGAAGGTGGTGGCCGCCATGAGACCTAACATCCGTTGGAAGATGAAAGCTGTTTGGGTATGGTGTGTGATTATTGTATTGCCCAAGGATTGGATATGATGCACTCTGTCTGCTGGGAGGTAGGCCTTGTGATATGTCGTTGACAGACGCACCCCTATAAATTGTATGTTCTGTGTGGGATTCAGGTTGGATTTTGCAAGATTGACCTGAAGGCCTAGCGCAGACAGGAGGGACAGAGTGGACGAAATGTCCTTCTGAAGTTGTTCCTTGGTTTGGATTACTACAAGCCAATCGTCTATATAAGGGTAGATGGAGATTTGTTTGTTGTTGTTGCCGGAGTACGGCTGCCACCACCGCCATACATTTCATGAAGACTCTCGGTGCTGTCGAAAGGCC
The DNA here is from genome assembly GCF_032191835.1 of Heteronotia binoei. Lineage (NCBI taxonomy): Eukaryota > Metazoa > Chordata > Lepidosauria > Squamata > Gekkonidae > Heteronotia > Heteronotia binoei. Next base: position 9,912,996 of record NC_083235.1, on the reverse strand, counting down.
AAAGGGGAGAGCGCGGAACTGATAGTGTTGATCTCCGACCACAAACCTGAGGAATCTTCTGTGATGGTGATTGATGGTGAGGTGGAAGTAGGCGTCTTGAAGGTCTATCGACGCCATCCAGGCCTGCTCTGGAATCAGTGGTAGGACAGATTGCAGAGTAATCATGAGGAATTTTTTGTAACGAATGTGGAGATTGAGTTCCCAAAGATCCAGTATAGGGCGCTGCCCTCCGTCCCTCTTTGGAACCAGAAAGTAACGAGAGTAGAATCCTGTGTGATGGAACTGTGGTGGAACTGGTTCTATAGCTCCCTTGTCCAGCAAGGTGGCGATTTCTGTTTGTAGATGAAGGGAGGGGGGGTGTAAGTATGAACCTGTGGAGTTTCGGGGGCGAAGTGAACTCTATGATGTAGCCCCTGTGGATGATCACCAGGACCCATGAATCCGATGTTATGGATTCCCACATGGGGTAGAATGGTCATAGTCTGGTGGTGTCTGAATGGTGTTGTAAATGATTGAGAGGTGGGAGTGAAGAGTCAAAGAGACTGCTTTGGAGCCGGTGTTGTCTTTTTTGAAGTTTGTGGACATGCTTGTTGTTGGAATGGTTGTTTTGCTGGAGGAGCCTTACGTTTCCAGAATTCAGCCTGTCGAGGTGATCGGGAATGCTTATAGTATGACGGTTTCCAGGTTCTCTGCCGATTGGGCTGGGATTGCTGTTGGATAACTCCCAATCTTTTAGCCCTTTTCCTACTGTCATCAACAGTAGTTAGAATATCATCTGTGGTGGCATTGAAGAGACCTTGGCCGTCGAAGGGTAAGTCTTCTATCTTGAATTTGATGTCAGGTTGCAGTGACGAGGACCTTAGCCAGGCATGACGGCGTAGGGCAATAGCTGTAGCCATAGACCTAGATGAACATGCCACAGCATGATGCACTGTATTAATTTGCTGCTTGCTGATGAGAGAGAACTCCTGAAGGATGTGCGAAGCCTGCTTCTGTGCTGCATCTGGTAGGGAAGGGACCATGGTGGTAAGTTGAGAGGTCAGGTTGAAAGTATATGCCGAAAAATAGGCCAAATAATTGTGAATTTTGCAAGTAGCAGTGGTGAGCGAGTAGATCTTTTTTTCCTAAAGTATCCAATTTCTTCCCTTCCTTTTCAGGTGGAACCAGGTGGCATGTTTGTTTGGATTTTGAAGACGAATGCACGATCATGGAATTTGGTGCCGGGTGATTAAAGAGAAATTTTGAATCAGGAGCATGAATTTTGTTTAGACGTTGGTGGAACTGAAACGGGCTTATCCCATGCCTCTTTCAAGGCTTCCAAATGGACTGGAAGCATAGGGAGAAAAGAGCCTGCCAGCAGGTCTGCATGTACTAAGTCGTGGACTACATCCGACACTCTAGGTAAGTCAGTAGTCAGTTTAATATTAAGTGTATATGCCATGTTAGATAGCAAATCTAGGTAAGCCTTAGAACCTTCTGAGGGTGAGAGGTCAGCAGGCTTGGTGATGTCAGAGGCTGGTTAAGGTGGAGCTGAGCCCATTGAATGGGAGGAATCCTAATGTTCAGCTTCAGACTCTTCCTGAGTTTCAATGGGTATATCAATGGACTTGGTAGGTATTGATATCTGTTTAGTCAGCAGGGAAGGTTGTTTCAGAGAGACCGAACACACTGAAGTCGATCTGGCTGGTGACAATGGTTTTGATACTATAGTGTAATACTTCGGACGTCGATAGGGGCTTCCATGGGATCGGTAAGAAACATCGTCACGGTACCGTAGACGGTCCTCACGGTATGTGGGCTCTCGATGTGTAGGATGATAGAGCACTTCACGGTACCGAGGGTCTTCACGGTACCGATACCGATGTGAATCCAAGGAAGGAGACCTATAATATTGTCAATACCTGCAAGGAGATGGTGATCTGGAACGTGATGGGCTATAACAGTAATAGCGCTCCCTGTGATGACTTGGAAGTCTTTCGACTCGAACTCGAGTGGGCGGCTCTCTTGGTGTCGAAGGTTCTCGTATGAGGGGAGATGTGGGTGTGACTGTCTGCTGTTTACTAGGCGTCTGCTGTTTGCTACGCATCGAAACTTCCCAAAAGGAGTGTGTCCCGAGAAGATTAGCTCGCTGACTTCGGTGTGTAGATTCTGGAGATTCGGTGTCGAGAATGTTCTCTGGCAATGATCCGTGAAGTGATGGAGACCGAGAACGAATATGAACGACCTTGAGAGGTACGGTATTGATGGGTGCCGAGACCTCCGATAAAGTCGGTGCCGTCTGTATCGAAGTCAAGGTGCAGACAGTCGGGTGCGGTGCAGAACTCATGGTGGGAGACCTTGAATCCGAAGACCTACGGCCTGTCTTCGATTTGGTTTTCGGTGATGTCGAACCCAAGGGATCTTTAGAAGTCGATTCCATGCGATGTTTCTTTCTGGAATCGTCGGACTTCTTGGGAGTGTTTCCCAGACTTATGCTTGCTGGGAACCAAGGCCACGGAAGCTACTGGTCGAGCCACTTCCTTTTGAGTAGATAGGAAGGATGGCGAGATTTGAGATCCCGAAGTATGGGACATAGTAGGGCGCAGCGATGACTCTAACAGATGGCTTCTGAGTCTAGCCGCGCGGTTTTTTCTAGCCTGCTTTCCGAATTGACTACAATGCAGAAAAGTGTAATTACGATGGGCCTCCCCCAGACAAAAAAGGCATAAAGAATGTCCGTCTGTAGATGGGATTTTTGACCCCACCGAACACACTTCTTAAAAGTGATTTTGTCTTTCCTTTCCATCCGCCCGGGAGGGGAGGGGGGAAAGAGAAGGGAGAAAGGGTAGGATAGAAAGATATATATATATATATATATCTTTACGATACCAGTGATGAAAATAGAAGAAGACGAGGACAAACAGTGAAGTGAATAATGCAGGAGAACAAGGTGAAGATTGCAATGAAGAGAGGAGACTCAGCGAGGTAGATGTATCCTGGGCAGCGGTAAAGAAGAAACTGGGTGGGTGGAGCGCTTCCCTCTCGTTCTAGGCATGCGCAGTGGATGTCTCCTCCCCAGGACAAGAAGAAGCGCGCGCCAAAATTAACGCTTTAAGATTGCTTTGAATTCTCCGAGGTCGGGTTCGATCCTGGCGGATAACCCATGTGTGGGACTGCACAGAGACCACGATGAAGATCCCCCGTTTTCCCATTAGCAACAAAGCCAAACCAAGTAGTTAATGTGGAAGTGACCCTTACCTCTCAAACTGGCACTGTGCAAGAGAAGGTTCTGGCACCAACAAACAGAGGTGGCTTCCCATTGCCTGTGGACTTCCTTGGGGCTTTCCCATCCATGTGTGAACCAGGACTTGCCCTGCTTAGCTTCCAAAATTGGATGAGACGGAACTAGATTAAGCCATCCAGGTTGGGGCAGAGACAAGCAGAAGTGGTTTGCCTGCCTCTGCATAGCAACCCTGGACTTCCCTGGTGGTTTCCCATCTGAGTACTAACCAGGGCTGACCCTGCTTAGCTTCAGAGATCTGATAAGACTGGGCTGTCTGGGCCATCTAGGTCATGGCGAGAGATGAACAGGGGTGGTTTGTGTTTGCCTACCTCTGCATAGCAACTCTGGACTTCCTTGGTAGTCTCCAATTCAAATACTAACCAGGGCCAACCCTACTTAGCTTCTGAGAGCTGGCAAGATCAGGCTAGCCTGGGCAATCCAGGTCAAGGGAAGAGATGAATAGAGGTGGTCTGCGATTGCCTACCTCTGCGTAGCAACATTTGGTGGTCTCCCATCCAAATATCAGCCAGGGTCAACACTGCTTAGCTTGAGATCTGGCAAGATCAAGCTAGCCTGGGCCATCCAGGTCAAGGCAAGAGATGAACAGAGGTGGTCTGCGATTGCCTACCTCTGCATAGCAACCTTTGGTGGTCTCCCATCCAAATATTAGCCAGGGTCAACCACCCTGCTTAGCTTCTGAGATCTGGCAAGATCAGGCTAGCCTGGGCCATCCAGGTCAAGGCAAGAGACAAACAGAGGTGGTCTGCGATTGCCTACCTCTGCATAGCAACCTTTGGTGGTCTCCCATCCAAATATCAGCCAGGGTCAACCACCCTGCTTAGCTTTTGAGATCTGGCAAGATCAGGCTCGCCTGGGCCATCCAGGTCAAGGCAAGAGACAAACAGAGGTGGTCTGCGATTGCCTACCTCTGCGTAGCAACCTTTGGTGGTCTCCCATCCAAATATTAGCCAGGGTCAACCTTGCTTAGCTTGAGATCTGGCAAGATCAAGCTAGCCTGGGCCATCCAGGTCAAGGGAAGAGATGAACAGAGGTGGCCTGCGATTGCCTACCTCTGCGTAGCAACCTTTGGTGGTCTCCCATCCAAATATTAGCCAGGGTCAACCTTGCTTAGCTTGAGATCTGGCAAGATCAAGCTAGCCTGGGCCATCCAGGTCAAGGCAAGAGATGAACAGAGGTGGTCTGCGATTGCCTACCTCTGCGTAGCAACCTTTGGTGGTCTCCCATCCAAATACAACCAGTGTCAACCACCCTGCTTAGCTTCTGAGATCAGGCTAGCCTGGGCCATCCAGGTGAAGGCAAGAGACGAACAGAGGTGGTCTGCGATTGCCTACCTCTGCATAGCAACCTTTGGTGGTCTCTCATCCAAATACAACCAGTGTCAACCACCCTGCTTAGCTTCTGAGATCAGGCTAGCCTGGGCCATCCAGGTGAAGGCAAGAGACGAACAGAGGTGGTCTGCGATTGCCTACCTCTGCATAGCAACCTTTGGTGGTCTCTCATCCAAATACAACCAGTGTCAACCACCCTGCTTAGCTTCTGAGATCAGGCTAGCCTGGGCCATCCAGGTGAAGGCAAGAGACGAACAGAGGTGGTCTGCGATTGCCTACCTCTGCATAGCAACCTTTGGTGGTCTCTCATCCAAATACTAACCAGGACCAACCTTGCTTAGCTTGTGAGAGCTGACAAGATGAGGCTAACCTGGGCCATCCAGGTCAGGGCAAAGGAAGTACAGCAGAAGCGTAATCAAATCTCAGCCAACTGAGTGACAGCGGCCGTTTCTACGATCACTTACGGATGCCAGAGGTTTCCACCTCATTCTCCCAGAAGGTTTCGTTGGTCCCGTTGCGGTGCTCTTTCACAAACCGGATACGATACTCTTTGCCCGACTGCAGGTCCGGGATGACGTAGACGCCTTTGCTCGAGACCGCCTTCCCTACGTTTTGCCACGGTTCTCCATCTAGCCGGGAAAGAAAGGGGAACGTCCACGTTACATTCGACTGCAGTAGCTACCTGTTATCATTTGACTTGGAGCTAAGTTAGACAACCTGCCCTCCTGATGTATTACAGCTAATAATATGTACGCTGGGGCTGATTCCCCGCTAGCCTTATGCTGCTGTCGCGCTCCTCTTCTCTGCAGGGCTTCCTCTGGATTCCACACTGCCCCAGGGCTTCAACTAGCTCCACCTTTTTCGCACAGCATTCAGAAACTGGTTGTTACAGGATCTTGTTTGCCGCAGCGAAAGCGGCGGAAAGAGTCGCAGCTAGGGTTGCCAATCCCCAGGTGGGGGCAGGGGATCCCCCGGTTTGGAGGCCCTCCCCCCGCTTCAGGGTCATCAGAAAGCGGGGGGAGGGGAGGGGAATGTCTGCTGGGAGCTCTGTTATTCCCTATGGAGGTTTATTCCCATAGAAAATCATGGAGAATTGATCCGCGGGTATCTGGGGCTCTGAGGGGGCTGTTGTTTGGGGTAGAGGCACCAAATTCTCAGTATAGCATCTAGTGCCTCTCCCCAAAATACCCTCCAAGTTTCAAAAAGATTGGACCAGAGGGTCCAATTCTATGAGCCCCCAAAGAAGGTGCCCCTATCCTTCATGATTTCCTATGGAAGGAAGAAATTGAAAAGGTGTGCTGTCCCTTGAAATGTGATGGCCAGAACTCCCTTTGGAGTTCAATTATGCTTGTCACAGTCTTGATCTTGGTTCCACCCTTAATGTCTCCTGGCTCCACCCCCCAAAGTCTCCTGGCTCCACCCCCAAAGTCTCCTGGCTCCACCCCCAAAGTCCCCAGATATTTCTTGAATTGGACTTGGCAACCCTAGTCGCAGCCCCGGGGCAGAGTGTGTGAAAGCCAACGGAAGCCCCATGGAGAAGAGGAGAGTCAGAGCGGCATAAGGCTAGTAGGGAATTGCTCTGGCTCTTTTGGTTTTTAATTTTAATCGGAACAACATTCCTTGAGAAATGTTTTGACCCAGCAAATATTCATAAACTGCCATTCTACCTTATGGAAATCAAGGAGACATATAAATATGTCTTTCCCCATATAAACCCCAGAGAGCACCGAGGTCAGCAGGGAAGGACCTACTGACTATTCTTGGGCCGAAGGAAGCAAAGCTGCAGAGTACCTGCACTCGGGCTTTCTCCGTTGTAGCTCCACACTTATGGAACCAGCTCCCGGAGGAAGTGCGGGCCCTGCGGGACTTTGATCGATTCCGCAGGGCCTGCAAGACCATCCTCTTCGGTGAAGCCTTCACCGACTAAAAACTGAGAGACTGCTTCAATGATTTGTCATCTGTCGGAATAGCACCAAGATGTTAATTTTATTGTTTTATTGTTTTTAGAATTTTAATTAATTGTTACCTATTGTTTAAATTATTATATAATCTGTTATATTAATTGATGTTGTTAGCCGCCCTGAGCCTGCCTCGGCGGGGAGGGCGGGATATAAATAAAATGTATTATTATTATTATTATTATTAGAAGAAAACAAAATGTAAAAGTACATGAAGTACACACTGCATAAAGTTCTGTTCACCATTTCTTTAAAAGGTCTCTGCAGAGCTGGAAAAAAGTACAGAGGAGAGCAGGCGAGATTAGAGACGCGAAGGCCCGGAAAAATTCAGGAAAAAACATTTTTTTCCCTGAAGCTTTTTTTTTTTGTTTCGTTTTTTTCCGAAAAATTCAGAAAAATTGACAAAAAGAAAATAAATTGATTATGGAACATTTGGTTTTAACATGACGAATAAAACATTTTAAGACAAGGTGTTCAAATATTTTCCACATCATTTCTAAGAAATGTGTGGTATCAGATTATTCTAATTTCTGTGCACTGAGGACAAGCAAGTCCTAGGTCATGCCCATTCACTGAAACTTAGTCCTACACTCCCTTCTATACACTTCCCCCCTCTTCAATTCTTTTTATGAGAACAAGTTTTTTTTTTATTTAATACTATTGAGAGGAAACATGAATAATTGTTATTTCTGGATTTTTAAAAATCATTTTGTGGAGGTTTCTTTAATCTGTTCCACATAAACTAGTAAACAGTTCAGGGGATTGTTGCTCCATTTGTTACAATCACAACTAACTATTTTAAAAGTAAATTCCGTTTGTAAGAATTGTTTGGATACACTATTATTTTTAATAAGCTGTGATAATAAGTTGTGATAATTTCATGCCAAGTAAAACTGTCCGTAGTCATATTTTATGTTCCTAAAGTAACAAAATGACTTTCAATCTGTAAAAGGAAAAAAAAGAGCTAACGTAGCTCCCCCCCCCCCCCCGATTTTTACGAAATTTTCTGTTCTTTTCCGGGGGAAAAAACCCAGAAACAACCTGGGGGTTTTTCTGAGCTTCAAAATTTCCAGAAATTTTACATCTCTAGGTGAGATGATGGTGTTAGAACACCTTCCCTAGGAAGAAAAGCTGAGGAGTCTGGGACTTTTCCATTTAGAAAAGCAAAACATGAGGGAGACATGATAGGTAAAAGGTAAAGGTAGTCCCCTGTGCAAGCACTGAATCATTACTGACCAATGGGGTGACGTCACATCATGACCTTTTCTCGGCAGACTTTTTATGAGGTAGTTTGCCACTTCCTTCCCAGACATCTACACTTGACCCCTCCCCCTCCCAGCAAGCTGGGTACTCATTTTACCGACCGCAGAAGGATGGAAGGTTGAGTCAACCTTGAGCCGGCAACCTGAACCCAGCTTCTGCTAGGATCGAACTCAGGTCGTATGAGCAGAGTACTGCAGCTTACCACTCTGCGCCACGGGACATGACAGAATTACGTGTGGGGTGGAGAAAGTTGACAAAGAGAACTTTATACAGAGAGTGATTAAAAGGTGGAACTGGCTGCCAGAGGTTGGAGTGACGGTCACAGGAGTAAACCGCTTTAAAAAGGGGGATTAGATAGTTTAATGGAGAAGTCTGGGAATGGCTACTAGCCGCAGAGACTGAGGGCAACCCTCACGTTCAGAAGCACTATGCCTCTGAACCGCAGAGCCAGGAGACAACATCAGAGGAAGCCAAATGACAAGACTTCATCGTCCTTCATCGCATTGGTCGGGCCGCTTCCTTGACTCTTTCTGTGCGGTTCCAGAGGCCTCACTTCAAAAAGGATGTGGACAGAATAGAACAGAGACAGAAGAGAAGTGACGAGGCTGAATGGGGAAAGGCTGAAGGAGGACATGATTGCTCTCTTGAAGTATTTGAAAGCCTGCCGACTTAGAGGAGGGCAGGGAGCTGTTCCTGTTGGCAGGAGAGAACGTAAGAACATAAGAGAAGCCGTGTTGGATCAGGCCAATGGCCCATCCAGTCCAACACTCTGTGTCACATAAGAGAAGCCATGTTGGATCAGGCCAACAGCCCATCCAGTCCAACACTCTGTGTCACACAGTGGCCAAAAAAACCCAGGTGCCATCAGGAGGTCCATCACTGGGGCCAGGACACTAGAAGCCCTCCCACTGTGCCCCAAGCATCCAGAATACAGAGCATCACTGCCTCAGAGAGCTCCAACAATAAGCTGTGGCTAATAGCCACTGATGGACCTCTGCTCCATATGCTTATCCAATCCCCTCTTGAAGCCGTCTATGCTTGTAGCCGCCACCTCCTGTGGCAGTGAATTCCACATGTTAATCACCCTTTGAAAAGGACCCTCTTTCCCTCCCTTCTCTATCCTACGCATCATCTTGTCAACCTCTATCGTGTCACCCTGCAATCGACGTTTCTCCAAGCCGAAGAGCCCCAAGCGTTTAAACCTTTCTTCCTAAGGAAAGTGCTCCAACCCTTTAATCGTTCTAGTTGCCCTTTTCTGCACTTTTCCCAATGCTGGAATATCTGTTTTGAGGTGCGGCGAGAGGAAAGGGCTCACAATAATGGGTTTAAATTATAGGTGGAAAGGTATCAGCTTGATGTTAAAGATTTTTTTTTAAAAAGTAAGTGTAGTTCAGCAGCGGAATCCGCTGCCTAGGGAGGTGGTGAGCCCCCCCACACCCCAAAAACAGTTGGAACACAGAGGTAATTTGCGTATTGTGCCTGATGGGTCCTCACGCACAACATTCTAAATAGTATGCATTTCCTATTGGGAGTCATTGAATGCGTCCTGAGGTAAAATGCACCTCCCAGCCTTCCTCAACAAATTCACTAGAGATTTTACATAAAAGCTAGTATGGAAACTAAGCTTTCAAATAATATGGGGAAAATGGTGCACAACCTTTTGAGAGCCTCTTTGGAAGTGAACCTCTCACATGAACGTGCCAAAGTGTCTACACACCACTGCTCCCTCAGGCCAACACACACACACACATACACACGCCTCTCACAGCCATCACCTCTTGCTGCCCTCAAGGAAACTCCTGGCAGACATCATGGAAGATACACCGATGCTACAAGGAGGAAGCAACTTAGAGGTGCAGCAAAGAAATTCCCAAATAGCACTCACATACCGTAGTGAAGCACAGGTATGAAATTAGTCCTATGTATTCTGGAGTCAAGAATGTATGAATCAGGGAGTAGAAGGGGCGAATGTACTCCTTTCCAGATCAGTCAGCGGTGTGTTTAATAAAACACAGTTCAGATGCCAGAAGCAAGCAAACCATGCCACATCCTTTAGGACTAGTATGTGGTATGAGTGTCGTATCAACATATGAAGCTGCCTTCTACTGAATCAGACCCTGGGTCCATCAAAGTCAATATTGTCTACTCAGACTGGCAGTGGCTCTCCAGGGTCTCAAGCTGAGGTTTTTCACGCCTACTTGCCTGGACCCTTTTTAGTTGGAGATGCTGGGGATTGAATCTGGGACCTTCTGCTTACCAAGCAGAGGCTCTACCACTGAGCCACCGTCCCTCCCCTAATTTTGGAAGTCAATCAGAGGTAGTGAGGAAGTATATTGCATGGAGTCCATGATTAAAATTGCCTTTGGCTTTCTGCCCAAACAACTTAATGATTCTAAGACACCCCTGGGAACTTCCACAGTGGCTGAGCTGCACCTCCCCCCACCCCGAGTAAAGTACGCCAGATCTGGGAATCCACACTGGCAGTTGGCAAGGACTTTTATCTACCAGCTCTCTTCCATCTGTCAGGGTGCGCGAATATCCTGGAGACGGGCAGGCTGAAAGCCAGTCGTCTGGGGCCCAGACAGTTGGAGCGCCCAGATGGCCTCCCTCAGCCACCAGCCCTCAATCTGGACCTCAACAATCCCAGAGAGTCTTTAGACCTGCTTGTGTTTCTGCCTTGCCCCTTTCGTATCTGCTGTCAACCCGGGGGAAACGCGGGCAGTTCAGCGAGGCTTCCGCTTGGAATCACCTCTTTTCCCACCGCCTGTCAGCGCCTGATCGGCGGAGTTTTTAAAATTTAAAACATTCATTTGAAGCACTTCTATCCTGCTCTTCTCCTGCAGAGGGGGACCCAAAGTGGTTTAATCTGCAACTAACAGTTTTGTCCTTTTGTTGCAAACAGCCCCTCAGGAAACAGTAGCAAGGCCAGCCTCCAGGTGGGACCTGGGGATCCCCCAGAATTCCAGCTCCTCTCCAGACTGCAGAGCTCAGTTCCCCTGGAGGAAAGGGCTGCTTTGGAGGGGGGACTCTGTGGCCTTGTGCCCCACTGAGGTTCAGGGATGCCAGCCTCCAGGTGGGACCTGGGGATCCCCCGGAATTCCAGCTCCTCTCCAGACTGCAGAGATCAGTTCCCCTGGAGGAAAGGGCTGCTTTGGAGGGGGGACTCTGTGGCCTTGTGCCCCACTGAGGTTCAGGGATGCCAGCCTCCAGGTGGGACCTGGGGATCCCCTGGAATTCCAGCTCCTCTCCAGACTGCAGAGATCAGTTCCCCTGGAGGAAAGGGCTGCTTTGGAGGGGGGACTCTGTGGCCTTGTGCCCCACTGAGGTTCAGGGATGCCAGCCTCCAGGTGGGACCTGGGGATCCCCCGGAATTCCAGCTCCTCTCCAGACTGCAGAGATCACTTCCCCTGGAGGAAAGGGCTGCTTTGGAGGGGGGACTCTGTGGCCTTGTGCCCCACTGCGGTTCAGGGATGCCAGCCTCCAGGTGGGACCTGGGGATCCCCCGGAATTCCAGCTCCTCTCCAGACTGCAAAGATCACTTCCCCTGGAGGAAAGGGCTGCTTTGGAGGGGGGACTCTGTAGCCTTGTGCCCCACTGAGGTTCAGGGATGCCAGCCTCCAGGTGGGACCTGGGGATCCCCCTGAATTCCAGCTCCTCTCCAGACTGCAGAGATCAGTTCCCCTGGAGGAAAGGGCTGCTTTGGAGGGGGGACTCTGTGGCCTTGTGCCCCACTGAGGTTCAGGGATGCCAGCCTCCAGGTGGGACCTGGGGATCCCCCAGAATTCCAGCTCCTCTCCAGACTGCAGAGATCAGTTCCCCTGGAGGAAAGGGCTGCTTTGGAGGGGAGACTCTGTGGCCTTCTGCCCCACTGAGGTTCAGGGATGCCAGCCTCCAGGTGGGACCTGGGGATCCCCCAGAATTCCAGCTCCTCTCCAGACTACAGAGATCAGTTCCCCTGGAGGAAAGGGCTGCTTCGGAGGGGGGACTCTGTGGCCTTGGACCCCACTGAGGTTCAGGGATGCCAACCTCCAAGTGGGACCTGGGGATCCCCCGGAATTCCTGCTTATCTCCAGACAGCAGAGATCAGTTTCCCTGGAGAAAACGGCTGCAGATTTATACCCCGTCCTTCTCTCTAAATCAGAGTCTCAGAGCAGCTTACAATCTCCTTTATCTCCCTCCCCCACAACAGACCCTGTGAGGTAGTTGGGGCTGAGGGAGCTCTCCCAGAAGCTACCCTTTCAAGGACAACCTCTGAGAATTATGGCTGACCCAAGGGGAGGAGTGGGGAATCAAACCCGGTTCTCCCAGATAAGAGTCTGCGCACTTAACCACCACACCACACCGGCTCTCTAATAGGACTGACACGATAACAAATGCAAGAAGGGAATGTTGTTATTTGCCTGGTCCTGCCCACCCGTAAGAAGCCCTCTTCTCCGCCCTTACCGGTCTTGTCCATGATATGGACCGAAAACTCTACATCTCGTCGTTTCGCCTGTGGGATCCACCTGATGACGGTGAAGTTCTCTCCTACTTCGGCGGCGGTGATGTTCTCGAAAGACAGCAGCACTAGGCAGGCGGGAAAGGAAGCCGAAAAGAGAACGTGTTAGTGCCATATCTTCAAGAAGTCATTCAAGAGCCTACAGAGCAAAGTGCCTGTCTGGTGAATTGCCAGGGTCCTCTTTAGAGAAAGAGATAATCAAGGCGGTAGAAAAAAAGCACTGAAATGTGCTCATAGTCATTAGCCTGGGAGCACCTGTGTGCATCCATCTTCCTGTTATCCTAAGATTCTGTAATGCAGAAAACCGCAAATTAACCCGGTGTGTGACAGACTTTAGATTTCTGATAATTGCTTCCACCCCACGCCCCGCAAACAAGTGGAAGTTCAGGTAGAAGAAAACGATGGTAGATTTATACCCCACCCTTCTCTCTGAATCAGAGTCTCAGAGCAGCTTATAATCTCCTTTGCCTTCTTCCCCCACAACAGACACCCTGTGAGGTGAGTGGGGCTGAGAGGGCTCTCACAGCAGCTCCCCTTTCAAGGACAACTCCTACAACAGCTATGGCTGACCCAAGGCTGTTCCAGCAGCGGCAAGTGGAGGAGTGGGGAATCAAACCTGGTTCTTCAAGCTAAGAGTCCATGCACTTAACCGCTACACCAAACTGGCACTTTGTTTTCTTCACCTTAGAAAATGGAAGGAAGGAAGGGAGGAAGGGAGGGAGGGAGGAAGGAAGGAAGGAAGGAAGGAAGGAAGGAAGGAAGGAAGGAAGGAAGGAAGGAAGGAAGGAGAGAAAGAGAGAGGAAGGAAGGAGAGAGAGGAAGAGAGGAAAGAAGGAAAGAAAGAGAAAGGAAGGGAGGAGAAAGAGGAAGAGAGGAAGGAAGGAGAGAAAGAGAGGAAGGAAGGAAGGAAAGAAGGAAGGAAGAGAAAGAGAGAGGAAGGAAGGAGAGAAAGAGAGGAAGGAAGGAAGGAAGGAGAGAAAGAGAGAGAAAGGAAGGAGAGAAAGAGAAAGGAAGGAAGGAGAGAAAGAGAGAGGAAGGAAGGAGAGGAAAAGAGGAAGGAAGGAGAGAGAAAGGAAGGAAAGAAGGAAGGAAGGAAGGAAGGAAGGAAGGAAGGAAGGAAGGAAGGAAGGAAGGAAGGAAGGAGAGGAAGGAAGGAGAGAAAGAGAGGAAGGAAGGAAGGAAGGAGAGAAAGAGAGGAAGGAAGGAAGGAAGGAAGGAAGGAAAGGAAAGGAAGGAAGGAAGGAAGGAGAGAAAGAGAGAGGAAGGAAGGAGAGAGAAGAAGAGAGGAAGGAAGGAAAGAAAGAGAAAGGAAGGGAGGAGAAAGAGGAAGAGAGGAAGGAAGGAGAGAAAGAGAGGAAGGAAGGAAGGAAGGAAGGAAGGAAGGAAGGAAGGAAGGAAGGAAGGAAGGAAGGAAGGAAGGAAGGAAAGAAGGAGAGGAAGGAAGGAAGGAAGGAAGAGAAAGAGAGAGGAAGGAAGGAGAGAAAGAGAGGAAGGAAGGAAGAGAAAGAGAGAGGAAGGAAGGAGAGAAAGAGAGGAAGGAAGGAAGGAAGGAAGGAAGGAAGGAAGGAGAGAAAGAGAGAGAAAGGAAGGAGAGAAAGAGAAAGGTAGGAAGGAGAGAAAGAGAGAAGAAGGAAGGAAGGAGAGGAAAAGAGGAAGGAAGGAGAGAGAGAGGAAGGAAGGAAGGAAGGAGAGGAAGGAAGGAGAGAAAGAGAGGAAGGAAGGAAGGAAGGAAGGAAGGAAGGAAGGAAGGAAGGAAGGAAGGAGAGAGGAAGGAAGGAAGGAGAGAGGAGAGGAAGGAAGGAAGGAGAGAAAGAGAAAGGAAGGAAGGAGAAAGAGGAAGAGAGGAAGGAAGGAGAGGAAGGAAGGAAGGAGAGAAAGCAAGGAAGGAGGGAGAGGAAGAGAGGAAGGAGGGAGAGAAAGAGAAAGGAAGGAAGGAGAAAGAGGAAGAGAGGAAGGAAGGAGAGGAAGAGAAAGGAAGGAAGGAAGAGAAAGAGAGAGGAAGGAGAGAAAGAGAGAGGAAGGAAGGAAGGAAGAAGGAAGGAAGGAAGGAAGGAAGGAAGGAAGGAGAGAAAGCAAGGAAGGAGAGAGAGAGGAAGGAAGGAAGGAGAGAGAGAGGAAGGAAGGAAGGAAGGAAGGAAGGAAGGGAGGAGAGGAAGAGAGGAAGGAAGGAGAGAGAGGAAGAGAGGAAGGAAGGAAGGAGAGAAAGAGAGGAAGGAAGGAAGGAAGGAAGGAAGGAAGGAAGGAAGGAAGGAAGGAAGGAAGGAAGGAAGGAAGGAAGGAAGGAGAGAGAGAGAGGAAGAGAAGAAGGAAGGAAAGCGAGAGGAGAGGAAGGAAGGAGAGAAAGAGAGAGGAAGGAAGGATGCTTTCACACGTTAGGTATGTGTTGCTATGAGGATGTTCCAGGCTCACTCAATCTCATCAGATCCCGGAAGCTAAACTAAGCTGATCAGTATTTGGATGGGAGACCGCTTGGGAAGTCCAAGGTTGTGACATGGAGACAGGCAATGGAAAGCCACCTCTGAAGTCTCTTGCCTGAAGAACCCCACAGGGTTGCCATAAGTTAGCTGTGACTTGATGGCAAAAAAATTTAAAAATGAAGTTGGGATGCAGAGGCAGGCAATGGCAACCACCTCTGAACACCTATTGCTTGGAACACCCTGCAGACAGGGTGCTGTGAGTCGATTATGGCTTGGAGAACACATTCTTCTTCCGAGGACGACTTTTGTGAAGCTCATGTGATTCCAAGTGGTGTTTTTGCTCACGCACTGGGTTTATTCCAATGGGCAGACTCAGATCCCCAGGGCTTTTTTTTTTCCTTTTTGCAGCAGGCACTCCCTTTGCATATGAGGCCACGCCCCCCTGATGTAGCCAATCCTTCGAAAGCTTACAGGATTCTTCGTACAGGCCCTCCTGTAAGCTCCAAGAGGATTTGCTACCTCAGAGGTGTGTGGCCTAATATGCAGAGAAGTGTCTGCTACAAAAAACCCCCCTCAGTTTATTCCATTTAAAGAGGTCATCATACCCCGTTTGTCAGAGCCGGATCTGGGGGTGGGGCAGAGGGGGGTACTTGCCCCGGGCGCCAACAAAGGGGGGGGCGTGCCAAATTGGGTATGGAGTCCATTCTATTCTATGGGCTCATAAGATCAAATGGGCCCATAAGGGGGTGTCATTTTTTAATTTTGCCTCCCCCCCCCCCCGCAAAAAAATTGTAGATCCGGACCTGCCATTTGTATTCCCTCTCTCTAAACGGGGGATCCATGCCACTGCGTGAGAAATTCTAATTTCCTCTCTCTTTCTCATGATGATGATGATGATGATGATGATGATGATGATGATATTGGATTTATTTCCCACCCCCACTCCGAATCTCAGAGCGGCTCACAGTTTCCTTTATCTTCTTCCCCCACAACAGACACCCTGTGAGGTGGGTGGGGCTGAGAGAGCTCTCCCAGAAGCTGCCCTTTCAAGGACAGAGTCTCAGAGTGGCCTACAATCTCCTTTCCCTTCCTCCCCCACAACAGACACCCTGTGAGGTGGGTGTGGCTGAGACGGCTCTCCCAGAAGCTGCCCTTTCAAGGACAGAGTCTCAGAGTGGTCTACAATCTCCTTTATCTTCTCCCCTCACAACAGACACCCTGTGAAGTGGGTGGGGCTGAGAGCTCTCCCAGAAGCTGCCCTTTCAAGGGCAACTCTGCTAGAGCTGTGGCTGACCCAAGGCCAGTCCAGCAGGTGCAAGTGGAAGAGTGGGGAATCAAACCCGGTTCTCCCAGATAAGAGTCCGTGCACTTCACCACTACACCAAACTTATGAAGAGATTACTCAAAAGGCCTTTTCTTACCTGAGTCTGGAATTGTGCTCCCCTCGAGGACGTAGGGCTCCCCAGGCCCCGCTTTCGTCGATGCCCACAAATAGAACTTGTAGTCGGCGTTGGGCACCAGCCCGGCGATGGTGTACGAATGCAGACTTTCTGGGATATCGATAATAAGATCCCCTTCTGTTTCATTGGCTAGATGGAAGAAGGCAGTTGTGGGGACAGAGCTATTAATACCGTGTGTGATACAACGAAGGGCAAACTCTGGAATCTGAGCAGTTGCGGCGTCGTTTGCTGTCAAAGCAGCCCAAGTGGCCACTAGGGGCACCAAGCCTGGCAGAGGGTGGCATGTCGGAGGGTGTTGCTGGCACAGAACCTTTATCTCCCGGACTTAAACCGTCAGCCACTGGAAAATCTTTACGAGCCCTTTTGAAGCTAACAGAAGAGAAGCCATGTTGGATCAGGCCAATGGCCCATCCCAGCCAACACTCTGTGTCACACAGTGGCCAAAAAGCCCCCCAGGTGCCATCAGGAGGTCCACCAGTGCGGCCAGGCCGCTAGAAGCCCTTCCATTGTTGCCCCCCCGCCCCAGCACCCAGAATACAGAGCATCACTGCCTCAGACATAAGAACGTAAGAGAAGCCATGTTGGATCAGGCCAATGGCCCCTCCAGTCCAACTGTCTGTGTCGCACAGTGGCCAAAATAACCAGGTGCCATCAGGAGGTCCATCAGTGGACACTAGCAGCCCTCCCACTGTTGCCCCCCACCCAAGCACCAAGAATACAGAGCATCACTGCCCCAGACATAAGAACATAAGAGAAGCCCTGTCGGATCAGGCCAATGGCCCATCCAGTCCAACACTCTGTGTCACACAGTGGCCAAAACCCAAGGGCTTCCTTTCTGTCTCTCATCTCTATTTCTGAATCCTTGACAGAGGAGTGGGTGTCTTTTTGAATGTTTTTTCTGTTACTATATGTGAGCTTCTGCCTTTTGTCTGTTTAATGTAAGTTTGCCTTGCTTATCCACACATTTATACTTAATCCTAATTCTATTTTGCTTTTTCTTTCTTCTTAACTAATATGTGGGTTCCTCCATCTTTCTTAAGGTTCCCTTGAATTTTTCATGGAATTCATTAAGCCAGGGTTAGCCAACGGTAGCCCTCCAGATGTTTTTTGCCTACAACTCCCATCAGCCCCAGCCATTGGCCATGCTGGCTGGGGCTGGTGGGAGTTGTAGGCAAAAAAGGTCTGGAGAGCTATCGTCGGCCACCCCTGCATTAGGCCATCTTAAAGTATGGTTAAAAGGTTAAATTGTTAATATCCTATCCTTTGCATACAGTTTTATAATGTATTTTATTTTAATACCAAGCTTGATACTTTTTAATATGCTTCATCAAATCCTGTACCTTTATAATAGATGACTCTTTTTTGTTTCTGTACCCTGTTGAAATTTTTAAAATAAAATTTACTTTGAAAATTTTAAAAAACAAAACCCAGGAGCTATCAGGAGGTCCACTGGTGGAGCCCTCCCAACATTGCCCCTCAAGCACCAAAAATGCAGAGCATCACTGCTCCAGATATAATAAGAATGAAAGAGAAGCCATGTTGGATCAGGTCAGTGGCCCATCCAGTCCAATGCCCTGTGTCACACAGTGGCCAAAAAATCCCAGATGCCCTCAGGAGGTCCACCAGTGGGGCCAGGACACCAGAAGCCCTCTCACTGTTGCCCCCCAAGCACCAAGAATACAGAGCATTACTGCTCCAGATATAATAAGAATGAAAGAGAAGCCATGTTGGATCAGGTCAGTGGCCCATCCAGTCCAACGCTCTGTGTCACACAGTGGCCAAAAAATCCCAGGTGCCATCAGAAGGTCCATCAGTGGGGCCAGGACACTAGAAGCCCTCCCACTGTTGCCCTTCCCAAGCACCTAGAATACAGAGCATCACTGCCCTGGATATAATAAGAGCGAAAGAGAAGCCATGTTGGATCAGGTCAGTGGCCTATCCAGTCCAACACTCTGCACCATCAAGAGGTCCACCAGTGGGGCCAGGACACTAGAAGTCCTCTCCCTGTTGCTCCCCCCCCCCAAGCACCTAGAATACAGAGCATCACTGGCCCCAGACATAGGAACACAAGAGAAGCCATGTTGGATCAGAACAAAGGCCCATCCAGTCCAACACTCTGTGTCACACAGTGGCCAAAAAACCCAAGGTGCCCTCAGGAGGTCCACCAGTGGGGCCAGGACACTAGAAGCCCTCCCATTGTTGCCTGCCCCCCACCCCCCAGCACCAAATGAAAAATAAAGCTAACAATATCGTCTCCTTTCTGAAATTCTGGCAATTTCTTTTTGTTCAATGCCACGCGCCCCTAGCCTAGTATTTCCCAACTCAGCTCTCAACTGCAATTCTTCCAGGGGCCTGGAGACCAAGAAGCCCTAGGAGGAGAGGCTGAGGGACTTGGGAATGTTCAGTCTGGAGATGAGGAGGTTGAAGGGAGGGGAGGAGGGATAGGATCGCTCTCTTGAAGTCTTTGAAGGCCTGTCACCGGAGGCCAGGGAGCTGTTCCTGTTGGCAGCAAAGGGGAGGACTCGCAATCGTGGGTTTAAATAAAGGGCGGAAAGGTACCAGCTGGATATTAGGAAAAACATTTTTACAGCCAGAGCTGTTCAGTAGTGGAATCAGCTAGCAAGGAATGGTGAGCTTGCCCTCACCGGCAATCTTGAACTGGGCAAACACATCAGGAATGCTCTAGGCCATGGGTGTCAAACATGTGGGCCGGGGGCCGAATCAGGCCCCCGGAGGGTTCCTATCGGGCCCCCAAGCAACTGGCTTTCATCTGCTTCCTTCTTCCTCTCTCTTGCTTCCTTCTGCATCACAGCTTGCTTTGCTAGGCTTGCTCAATCGCACAAGAGCTACAGAGCAAAACTTCTGTTTTCCTCATTGGCTGAGGCTCTTCCCTTGGGGAGGAATAGCTTACTTTGCCAGGCCCTCTCAATTGCGCAGCAGAGCTACCGAGTTATACCTCTCTTCCTTCTATAGGCTGAGGCTCTTCCCCCTCCTGGTCCCCTGGGGAAGGAAGGAAAGAGCCAGAGCTTCTTTTGCCCAGTTCCCTGAATTGCATGGGAGAGATAAAAAGACAGCATCATTAAGGCCAACAAGTGCTAATGTCTTAATCATGTTTTATTTTAAGTTTTTTTAGAAAAAAAACTTTGTCTTTGTCTGTGTCCTTTCTAAAGTTTTTATCTTTGCTACCTCATATTAAATAGGAATACATATGGCCTGGCCTGACATGGCCTGGCAAGGTCTCATTTATATCAGATCCGGCCCTCATAACAAGAGTTTGAAGGTCTGAGCGCCTGCTCCGGCTGCAACGCCACTGAGGATGTTCTCCGCAGCTGAGAACGAAACGTCTGGAAGGAAAACTTTCTCCAGTAGAAAATGGCACTTGATCCCGAAAGACTCTACAAACCCTAAAGAGTTTGACACCTCTGCTCTAGGCTGATCCTGCACCAAGCAGGGGGCTGGACTCGATGGCCTCTAGGGCCCTTCCACCTCTATGACTATGATTCATTTTAATTGACTTCATCCAAGTTCATGCTGCCTTTGGAATTCTCTCTTTTAAATTCCCTTTCCCTTTCCTGGCCTTTTTATCTCATTCTCAGCGCCTCAAGGTCTTTCTCCTTTATTCCAATTGGGCCTTTTCAATTCCCTGCTTTATTTTCCAGATCCCTGCTCAATCTGTATTCTTATTCTCCTCAACTTTTGTGCTACAGCCTGTAGCTACCACATCTGCTTCACTCTCCTCAAGAGCTTTTGCTCACTGAGGAGGCATTTTGACAAAACTTTTACCTCACAAAACAGCTTTAGTTATTTCAGATCTTTATCTTTCACCACCTCGGGTGGTGTTTTGTGAAACTTTTGGACTGCTGGGGTGCCAGTCTGCTTCTACTTATTGGGTCCAGTCTCGGTGCCAGAGATCCTCTTCTGTTCAATTTGAAGCTCATGGGGCGACACAAGAGAAGGCGACTCCCCAACACAAATTTTCCCTTCAGAGGACAGCAAAAAGAGGTTCACAGAGTGTCCAAGATGGGGAGCAAGAAGGAGGGCAGGAGGCAAAACACACTGAGCAGCCAATATTCAGGAATTTTAAACCGAGCTTGATGGAAGTACGTGTCGAGTGTGGGAGATGTGTGGATTGGGCTGCCAAGCCCCTGCTGGGGGTGAGGGATCCTGTGCCAGTAGCCACTGCCTTCCACCGCCAATCAACTACTGGGCAGGCAAACTTATCAGCAGCAGGGGGAAGCCTAGCATGGCATCCCAGTGATGTCACTGGCAATGTGCCAATGTGACTTCCACCACACACCAGAAACGACATCATTGCATCAACAGTGATGTGGGACGCTCTGGTGAAAAACTCTGTGGTAAAAGCAGCTTCTACCATAGAGCTTCCTCACAAATACTAGAGTGTCTTGCATCATTTGGTGATACGACCTCACTTCTGGTGTGAGGTGGAAGTGATGTTGCCATGTCGCTGGTGATACCGCTGTGACACCAGGCTAGGCCTCTCCTCACTGCTGGCAAGTCCCATCACCCTTGCCAGTTTCCAGGGAAAAAACTATGTGCACAAACCAGGGCTTTTTTATTTTTTAGCAGGAACTCCTTTGCATATTAGGCCACACACCCCCTGATGTAGCCAATCCTCCTGGAGCTTACAGGGCTCTTCTTACAGGGCCTACTGTAAGTTCTTGGAGGATTGGCTACATCAGGGGGGGGTGTAGCCTAATATGCAAAGGAGTTCCTGCTAGAAAAAAAAAAAGCCCTGGCATACACAGTTTTCAAATATTTGAAAAGGATCTCAGAAAAAAGAGAGCAAGGGCTCACCTTACCTGACAAGAAAAAGGGTCCTAGACAGAGTCTTCCGAAATTCATTGCCACAGGAGGTGGTGGCAGCTACAAGCATGGACAGTTTCAAGAGGAGGTTGGATAAACATATAGAGCAGAGGTCCATCACTGGCTATTAGCTATGAGGTACTGATGGAATTCTCTGTCTGGAGCAAGTGATGCTCTGTATTCTTGGCACTTGAGGGGGGCAACATCAGGAGGACTTCTATTGTCCTGACCCCACTGATGGATCTCTTGATGGACCCTGGGTTTTGGCCACTGCGTGACACAGAGTGTTAGAGTGAATGGATCATTGGTCTGATCCAACATGGCTTCTCTTATGGGGCAGTGAAGCTCTATGTCCTTGGTGCCTGGGGGGCATCAGTGGGAGGGCTTCAGGAGTTTTGCCCCTACCGATGGACCTCCTGATGGCCCCTGGAGGTCCAACACTCTGTGTGATCCTGTCCAACACTCTGTGTGACACAGAGTGTTGGACAGGATGGGCCATTGGCCTGATCCAACAAGGCTTCTCTTATGTTCTTATGTTAAATTATAATGACCATAATGTCTTTAAAAGCCATTATGAAGAGGTCTAGAATATCTTGGGGTACGTTCTACCAACCCTCCCCATTCCCTGGGCAACTTGGCACCAGGGCAAAGTCAACACCCTCCTCACGGACTCACCTAGATGATATGTCAATCCGTATTTCAGTATTTCTCCATTGGGGTATCTTGGGCACTTCCACTGAATGTTCACGGTCATATTCGGTAGGAGTTCCATGGTCACAGCATCTGGGGGGTTGGGTACTACACGAAGAGGCAGAGACAATAGAGTGTGAAGGACACAAGAAAAATATCTGAGGGTGGGAGAGGAAGAGGAGGATTTATACCCCACCCTTCACTTAAGAGTGGCTTACAATCTCCTTCCCTTTCCCTCCCCACAAAAGATACCCTGTGAGGTTGGGGGGTGTCATGACTTAGGGGGGTATTACCAATTGCTGCCATCACTCTGGGTTAAGGGTTCCCCTTGAGAAGGCCCAGAGTTCCCTCCCAAGCCTCTTTTAGTTTAGGCCAAATAATAGGCATGAGGACCAGGCAGAGTGAACAACAGGAAAAAACAGTTTATTTAGAAGATCAGTTCAGTTCATTATAAACTAACAAGGTGCATTCAACAGTAAAAGGGGTGAAGCGAAAAGAAACCAATGCCCTAACACGTCTGGACTTACTGTCCCTAGACTGTCTCAGTCAGACCTGGGTCTATTCACCCTACCTCACAGGGCGAGGGTCTCTTCCTGGCAGCAGCTCTTCCTCAGCTCTGCCTCCTCCTGCCTGGGCTTGGCCCTTTTATGTTCTCCTCCCAGGCCCCCCACCCCTCTCTGGGCCAGTTACCCTCCAAAACCTTGCCACCCAATCAGAGGGGATCCTGGGAAATGTAGACTCTTCCCAGTAACTACTAGGCAGGCTTCTCTGGGGCCTGCAGGCCTCACTAGGGCCAGGATCATGACAGGGGGGCTGAGAGAACTCTGAGAGAACTGCTCTTGAGAGAGCAGCTCTTTGAAGAACTGTGACTGACCCCAGGTCACTCAGCAGGTGCATGTGGAGAAGTGGGGAATCAAACCCAGTTCTCCCAGATTAGAATCCACACACTGAAATCACTCCACCGAACTGGCTCTCGCATTTCCTGTAAACTGGAAATGACAATGCGCGTCAAGTCTAGGGTTTTGCTTGGGCAGCTCCCTCAACTATCTTGTGACTTGCGGCGTTTGATATGTAAAACGTTGAACAGAAATGTACCCCAACAGAAGCAAGCATCATTTGTAATTTTATAGACAGCATCCCTTAAACTTTTCAGCTTAACAAAGGGGGGTGGCGGGGGAGAACTATGTTCTGTCTCTTACGCTTTGTTATATGGAATGACCCAGAAGCAATGTTATCGTATCCCGATGTGTACATGTGTGGGTGATGCGTAGCACTTACTCACAGCGTCATCTCCAGAATAATGATGTCGCTTCCGGGTCACGCCCAGAATAATGATGTCACACCACCGTACCTGGGACAACACTCTCACATGTGCCCAAAGTGCCACCCCCAGCATAATGACATCACTTCCGGGTTGCTCTGGAAATTGCATCACTGCGACAAGAGCAACGGTTGTGCCTCCCTTCGCCTGTAAATTCCTGCCTCCCCCATCTCTTACCAGTTAGGCTTTGAGATGACCAAACGTTAATGAACAGGAATGCAAACGAAAAATGTAGTACTCATCAAAATGTCACCATCGGGGCTTGTTTTCTCGTAGCAGGAACTCCCGTTGCGTAGTAGGCCAATCCTTCACGAGCTTACAGGGCTCTTCATACAGGGCCTACTGTAAGCTCTTGGAGCATTGGCTACTTCAGGGATGTGTGGCAAAGGAGCTCGTGCTACAAAACAAGCCCTGGACTCGTAATAGTTAAAATATACATAAAACCAACATGTATTAAATTTTAAAAAGCATTACCAGAGTTCAGAGAGCAATGTGGAAAGGACAGGTTTCTTACCTGTAACTGATGATCTTCGAGTGGTCATCTGTGCAGTCACACACATGGGTTATCCGCCTGGATCGAACCCGACCTCAGAGAATTCAAAGCAATCTTAGACGTTAATTTTGGCGCGCACTCCCTCTCATTCTGGGGAGGAGGCATACACTGCGCATGCCTAGAACGGGAGGGAGGCACTCCACCCACCCAGTTTCTTCTAACCGCTGTATAGAGAAATCTTGTAAGTAAGGAGAGCAAAAAAACCCAGCAGCAGGGAAGGCTGGGCGGGCGTGTGTGACTGCACAGATGACCACTCAAAGATCATCAGTTACAGGTAAGAAACCTGTCCATCTTCTTCGTGGTCTCTGTGCAGTCCCACACATGGGTGACTGGCAAGCTATTCTGCCCGGAGGTGGGTGCTGGATCTGTAATAAAAAGGCAATGGTTAATTATGCAAGGAACAAAGTGAAGATTGCAGAGAAAAACGGAGACATAGCGAAGTAGGTGTATCCCAGACGGTGGTAAAGAAGAAACTGGGTGGGTGGAGCGCCTCCCTCCCGTTCTAGGCATGCGCAGTGGATGCTTCCTCCCCAGAACGAGAGGGAGTGCGCACCAAAATTAATGCCTAAGATTGCTTTGAATTCTCCAGGTTCAATCCAGGCAGATAACCCATGTGTGGGACTGCACAGAGACCACGAAGATCAGTTAGCTCCTGGGGCAGGAAGAAAAGTCATAACTGAGGAGGGAAAGAACGACAGATTTAGGAGGGCTGAGAGTAACTCGTTTAAGGTTCATGGTTCTTACCTCCCTCCAGCATGGTCACTTCCGTAGCTTCGCTTTTGGGCCCTTCCCCCTTCCCATTGAGCACAGTCATCTCGATCTGGTACCGGGTCCAAGGTCGGAAAACTCCCAATACGACTTGAGACACGTTCCCTTCGACCAGCAGGGGAGGATCTCGTTTGTTTTGGTGGTGATGACCGTGGGGGGGAGGCTGTGGGCAGCTGTGCTCTCCCTCCGGCTTTAGCCAGGTGTAATAAACCTTTCGAGGGGGAGGAGGAGGAAAAAGAGCATTATTTAACTCTGTCGTTCCGGTTCCCCACCCCACCCACCCATAGCCTCACACCTGCTTCGATTAAAGCCAACTAATCCCATTTTCTAGAACCTTTGGGCTATGTGCCTCTGAGCATGCGCAGGGTACACCTTCTTCCATCAGAAACAAAGCCTTTTTTTTTAAGGATCTACAGGAAATGTGTCTCCAATTTCCCCCTCTGGTGGCAAAAATTTCTCCAAAGAAAAATGTTTTTGTATGTTCTTATAGCAACGGCCTTTTGTTACTGTCCATGGGGTTTTTTTGGGAGGATTGCAGAAGACAGGAGGGCCTGGGACAACTTTGTTCGAGGGGTTGCGAAGAGTCGGACTCGAATGTGCGACTGAAGAACAGCAATAGCGATGGCCACAGGAATAAACAGCTTTAAGGGGATTAAACAAATTCATGGAGGAAAGGACTATGGTGGCTGAGGGGAACCTCCTCATTCAGAGGCACTAATCCTCTGAATCCCAGAGCCATGAGGCAACCTCAGAAGGCCTCAGCATCTCTGCCCTGTTGTTGGCCCCCCAGAGGAACTGGTTGGCCACTGAGTGAGACAGGAGGCTGAACTAGATGGACCCTCACTGGTCTGAGCCAGCAGGGCACTTCTGATGTTCTTCTCAGGGCAAGGCCTCGGCCTCTCTCTGCCTTGTTGTGGGCCCTCCAGAGGAACTGGTTGGCCACGGAGTGAGACAGGAGGCTGGACCAGATGGACCCTCACTGGTCTGAACCAGCAGGGCACTTCTGATGTTCTTCTCAGGGGAAGGCCTCAGCCTCTCTCTGCCTTGTTGTGGGCCCTCCAGAGGAACTGGTTGGCCACTGAGTGAGACAGGAGGCTGGACTAGATGGACCCTCACTGGTCTGAGCCAGCAGGGCACTTCTGATGTTCTTCTCAGGGCAAGGCCTCGGCCTCTCTCTGCCTTGTTGTGGGCCCTCCAGAGGAACTGGTTGGCCATGGAGTGAGACAGGAGGCTGGACCAGATGGACCCTCACTGGTCTGAACCAGCAGGGCACTTCTGATGTTCTTCTCAGGGGAAGGCCTCAGCCTCTCTCTGCCTTGTTGTGGGCCCTCCAGAGGAACTGGTTGGCCACTGAGTGAGACAGGAGGCTGGACTAGATGGACCATCCAACAAGGCTCTTCTGATGATCTTACCAGGGGAAGGCCTCGACCTCTCTGCCTTGTTGCTGGCCCTCCAGAGGAATTGGCTGGCCATTGTATCAGACAGGATGCTGAACTGGATGGACCACTGGTCCAATCCAGCAGGGTTCTTCTGATGATGCCCAGAGGTGGTGTGAAGGGGGTCCAATCAACTATCCAGGATCTTAAAAATTTCAAGCACAAGCACTTTTCTCTTTTTAGAAACTGGATGCGCTTTAACTTTATAAAAGACTGATACTGGCACTTTAAAATCTTTTGGAACTTATTGAATGGATATGAGAATCTGGAACTAACATGTATGTGTATGAGTAGGGAATGAACTTTGATAACCTTGTACACTGCTGACTGTTTACACAAATGGTATGGTTATGAATACCAATAGAAATTGTACATAGTATATTTGATAGTTATTAATTCATGGTGTTTCTTCTGCAATATCTTCTTCCTGTGAATCTCTTTTTGGTTGTATCCCATAGGGAAGTTTGCAACCCTATCCCTGTGGGTTTATTCGAGTTTTGAAGGGCATGCAAGCCAGCCCCATTTTGTGCAGCATTGAATTAGTTAATT
This sequence comes from Heteronotia binoei, assembly GCF_032191835.1. Classification (NCBI taxonomy): domain Eukaryota; kingdom Metazoa; phylum Chordata; class Lepidosauria; order Squamata; family Gekkonidae; genus Heteronotia; species Heteronotia binoei. The sequence goes on along the minus strand of NC_083235.1, from coordinate 9,886,648 downwards.
AATTAGTTAAATTAGTTAAGAGAATGGGTGAACTCACTCACTGGCTGGCCAGATTTGTTCCAGAGCTGATGTTCAGTCAAACTTTTCATTAAAATCTGTTTTATTGTATTTATTTGTATTTAAGATTTTATCGTCTACTGACATTCCAAACGTCGCGTTTGTGTATGCTGTGAACTGCCCCATGTTCCCTAATGAGAGCAGGGTTCATAAGAACATAAGAGAAGCCATGTTGGATCAGGCCAATGGCCCATCCAGTCCAACACTGTGTCACATAAGAACATAAGAGAAGCCATGTTGGGTCAGGCCAATGGCCCATCCAGTCCAACACTCTGTGTCACATAAGAACATAAGAGAAGCCATGTTGGATCAGGCCAATGGCCCATCCAGTCCAATACTCTGTGTCACATAAGAACATAAGAGAAGCCATGTTGGATCAGGCCAATGGCCCATCCAGTCCAACACTGTGTCACATAAGAACATAAGAGAAGCCATGTTGGGTCAGGCCAATGGCCCATCCAGTCCAACACTCTGTGTCACATAAGAACATAAGAAAAGCCATGTTGGATCAGGCCAATGGCCCATCCAGTCCAACACTCTGTGTCGCATAAGAACATAAGAGAAGCCATGTTGGATCAGGCCAATGGCCCATCCAGTCCAACACTCTGTGTCACATAAGAACATAAGAGAAGCTATGTTGGATCAGGCCAATGGCCCATCCAGTCCAATACTCTGTGTCACATAAGAACATAAGAGAAGCCCTGTGGGATCAGGCCAATGACCCCTCCAGTCCAACACTCTGTGTCACATAAGAACAGTTTCTGATTCCGAGAAAAGGGTTGGGTATACATCTGCAGAAGTCTTCTTCTTCGTTTTTCTAAATGGGGGTGGGGTGGAGATTATTAGTTGCATGCCCAAGTATCAAGGCCGGACAATCTTTGTCAGCATCTCAAGGATAGCGGCTAAACGGATGCTGAAAGCAAGGCTTATAGCCACCCTTTCTGCTTACGCACCTGGCTCCCCAACCCTTGGAACGCCACCCCCTCCGAGCAGAATCATTGCTTTACCTTGAATCCTTTGAGGTGGCCCCAAATCTTCTCGACATTCGGCAGACTCCAGGAAAGCCTGATAGCGGTGCTGTTGAGCTCTTCCACCCCTACGTTTTCCGGGGTGGCCTCCGGCCCTGAAAGAAGAGGAGGAGTTCATTTTTATTCATGGTACTCGCGTATGGACCAAACAAAGCACAGAGCCCAACGTTCCCCATAAGCCAGGGATGTCAAATATGCAGCCCGCGGGCCTAATCAGGCCCCCAGAGGGCTCCTATCAGGCCAACGAGCAACTGGCTGTCGTCTGCTTCCTTCTCCCTCTCTTTTGCCCCCTGCATCACAGCTTGCTTTGCCAGGCTTGCTCAATCGCAGAGAAGCTACAGAGCAAAGCCTCTATTTTCTCCATTGGCTGAGGCTCCTCCCTTGGGGAGGAAGTGGAGGAGGGAGAGCTTGCTTTGCCCTGTCCCCTCCCTCCCACCCCCACTGGCGCAGCATTTGCACCTGGCAACCCTAGCCCCACCCACTTTCTAAAAACACTTCATGGGTGGTAGGAAAGGTATCAGCAGGCTCCACGTTGGCGACTCCTGGTCTAAAACAAATTGCTACATTCAGGGGTTGTTTTGTAGAAAAATAGGTGGTGGGGCTCATTAGCATAACACATTAGCACACGACTCCCACCAGCCAAAAGCAACTCGACAAAAGAAAGGAGAGTCCGGGGCAAATGAGTCCTGCTTGGACCGGCTAGAGATCCAGCCAGCCCAAGAAGGCCTCGCTCACCTGGGGCTCTCCTGAACCGCCTCCCCAGTCAAAAGGCCAGCAAGCCAGCTACAGCCCAAAATCACATAAGAAGTGGAGAAAGGGTGGTGTGGGCTTCTCCGGGGTTAATGAGGGCTGCTGGGGGCGTGACAAAGCTTCTGGGGGCTGGCTGGCTGCCCGCTCTCCTAATTCAGGGATTTGTTATACAGCTGCACCTACTATTCAATGGACAAGATAGATAGGAGGGGGGCTGTCAGAAAGGTTCAAGAGCTGTGCTCCTGTGAGCTCCTGCTGAATCCCAGGCCTGGCTGTATTCTAAGACACCCTCCTTCCTTCTTCAGTAGCTTTGTGACCCCTGCCAGCGCCCCCCCACCCCACCGCAGCCTCCTTACTCACTGGCTTCCCCCGAGTAGCCCCTGACGATTTCAGGTTCAGGTCCGCTGCCGTACGGGTTGTGGGCCTGCACCTTGATGAGGTAGGGGGAGAAGGTCTCAGTGCCCGTCACCACCACCGGGGGCCCGGCGACTTCGACCTCGTCCCACTCTGGCTCGTTCAACGGGCGCCACTGCACGTGGTACGTGACCTCCGGAGCGTTCCACTCCATGGGGGGCAAAGGCTGAGGGGGAGATAGAAGAAGGGGGGACATGAGGAAAAGTCTGTCAGGTAGGGTTCCCCCCGGAGGAAAGGGCTGCTTTGGAGGGGGGACTCTGTGGCCTTGTGCCCCACGGAGGTTCAGGGATGCCAGCCTCCAGGGGGGACCTGGGGATCCCCTGGAATTCCAGCTCCTCTCCAGACTGCAGAGATCAGTTCCCCTGGAGGAAAGGGCTGCTTTGGAGGGGGGACTCTGTGGCCTTGTGCCCCACTGAGGTTCAGGGATGCCAGCCTCCAGGGGGGACCTGGGGATCCCCTGGAATTCCAGCTCCTCTCCAGACTGCAGAGATCAGTTCCCCTGGAGGAAAGGGCTGCTTTGGAGGGGGGACTCTGTGGCCTTGTGCCCCACTGAGGTTCAGGGATGCCAGCCTCCAGGTGGGACCTGGGGATCCCCTGGAATTCCAGCTCCTCTCCAGACTACGGAGACCAGTTCCCCTGGAGGAAAGGGCTGCTTTGGAGGGGGGGCTCTGTGGCCTTGTGCCCCACTGAGGTTCAGGGATGCCAGCCTCCAGGGGGGACCTGGGGATCCCCTGGAATTCCAGCTCCTCTCCAGACTGCAGAGATCAGTTCCCCTGGAGGAAAGGGCTGCTTTGGAGGGGGGACTCTGTGGCCTTGTGCCCCACTGAGGTTCAGGGATGCCAGCCTCCAGGTGGCACCTGGGGATCCCCTGGAATTCCAGCTCCTCTCCAGACTACGGAGACCAGTTCCCCTGGAGGAAAGGGCTGCTTTGGAGGGGGGGCTCTGTGGCCTTGTGCCCCACTGAGGTTCAGGGATGCCAGCCTCCAGGTGGGACCTGGGGATCCCCTGGAATTCCAGCTCCTCTCCAGACTGCAGAGACCAGTTCCCCTGGAGGAAAGGGGTGCTTTGGAGGGGGGACTCTGTGGCGTTGTGCCCCACTGAGGTTCAGGGATGCCAGCCTCCAGGTAGGACCTGGGGATTCCCCGGAATTCCAGCTCCTCTCCAGACTGCAGAGACCAGTTCCCCTGGAGGAAATGGCTGCTTTGGAGGGGGGACTCTGTGGCTTTGTGCCCCACTGAGCTTCAGGGATGCCAGCCTCCAGGTGGGACCTGGGGATCCCCCGGAATTCCAGCTCATCTCCAGACTGCAGAGATCAGTTCCCCTGGAGGAAATGGCTGCTTTGGAGGGCGCTGTATCTCACTGGGGTCCCTGTCCTCCTCAGGCTCCATCCCAAAATCTCCAGGAGTTTCCCAACCTGGATACGACCACTTTGCTCCTCCATCCCTCGCTGGTGGCTGAGGGGGACCTGGCAATCCTGTCTCCTCCACTTCATGTATTTTGGCAAGATTTGCCTGACTGAACGGGGGAGAAGCATCCTTGGGCGGAATCGCCTGGCGTCAGCCTCTTCCCGGGAACACAGCCCAGGGAGCTCCAGCACGACAGCAAGCTGCGAGGACCAGAAGGCAATTACGGCAAAAGCAGGCCACCTTCTTGGGTTCCAACACCAGTGCTTCAAACATGGTGAAAACCATTAAAGGCACAAGCGCTATGGGAAAGGAAAGGTCCCCCGTGCAAGCACCAGTCGTTTCCGACTCTGGGGTGACGTTGCTTTCACGACGTTTTCACGGCAGACTTTTTACAGGCTGGTTTGCCTTTGCCTTCCCAAGTCATCTACGCTTTTACCCCCAGCAAGCTGGGTCTTCATTTGACCGACCTCGGAAGGATGGAAGGCTGAGTCAACCTGGAGCCGGCTACCTGAAAACTCAGCTTTCGCTGGGGATCAAACGCAGGTCGTGAGCAGAGCTTAGGACTGCAGTGCTGCAGCTTCAACACTCTGCGCCACGGGGCTCTTCATCGAAAGGGCTACAGGTGGGGCTTTTTATGTAGCAGCATCTCCTTTGCATTTTAGGCCACATCCCTTTTATGTAGCCAATCCTCCAAGAGCTTACAGGGCTCTTTGTACAGGGCCTACTGCAAGCTCTTGGAGGATTGGCTACATCAGGGGTGTGTGGCCTAATATGCAAAGGAGCTCCTGCTACAAAAAAGCCCTGGGCCGCACACCCCAGATGTAACCTATCCTCCAAGAGCTTACGGGGCTCTTCGTACACGGCCTACTGTACAAAGGAGAGCCAGTTTGGTGTAGTGGTTTGGTGTCGTGGTCTACAGGAGAGCTAGTTTGGTGTAGTGGTGAAGTGTGCAGACTCTTATCTGGGAGAACCGGGTTTGATTCCCCACCCCTCCACTTGCACCTGCTAGCATGGCCTTGGGTCAGCCAGAGCTCTGGCAGATGTTGTCCTTGAAAGGGCAGCTGCTGTGAGAGCCCTCTCCAACCCCACTCACCTCACAGGGTGTCTGTTGTGGGGGAGGAAGGTAAAGGAGATTGTGAGCAGCTCTGAGACTCTTCAGAGTGGAGGGAGGGATATAAATCCAATATCATCATCATCTTCTTCTACTGTAAGCTTCAAGAGGATTGTCTACATCAGGGAGGGATGTGGCCTAATATGCAAAGGAGTTCCTGCTACAAAAAAAAAGCCCCGAGTGGCACAGACATACACACCACCACAACACAAAGACACCGACCACTGTGACACACCAACCCAGGTGCGTGACTGGACCTCACAGCAAAGAGACCGTCTGCACACAGCCTGTTGGTATCGTTGCCAACTCTTGAGTTCAGAGGTTGCTGGAGATTTTTTGTGGGGAGACTGGGGTTGGGGAGAGATGGGACATCAGCAGGGTCCCCCCCTCCAAAGCAGCCGTTTTCTCTCCAGGGGCGCTGATCTTGGTAGTCTAGAGATGAGTTAAAATTCCATGCAGGAGTTTTTTTTGTAGCAGGAACTCCTCTGCATATTAGGCTCCACCCCCCAACGTAGCCAATCCTCCGAGAGCTTACAGGGCTCTTTGTACAGCGCCTACAGTAAGCTCCAGGAGGACTGGCTGCATCAGGGGTGTGTTGCCCAGGGGTGGAATTCTAGCAGAAACTCCTTTGCATATTAGGCTCCACCCCCTTGATGTAGCCAATCCTCCAAGAGCTTACAGGGGTCTTCTGACAGGGCCTACTATAAGCTCAAGGAGGATTGTCTACATCAGGGGTGTGTGGCCCAGGGGTGGAATTCTAGCAGAAACTCCTTTGCATATTAGGCTCCACCCCCTTGATGTAGCCAATCCTCCAAGAGCTTACAGGGCTCTTCTGACAGGGCCTACTGTCAGCTCCAGGAGGACTGGCTACATCAGGGTGTGTGGCCTAATATGCAAAGGAGTTCCTGCTTAAAAAAAAAAAAGCTGATTCCAGGGGATCTCCGGGTCCTACCTGGAGGCTGGCATCCCTACAGTGGAACCTGGGGAGGGGACTTGAGGAGGGGAGTGGGGAAGAATCCCATACAGCCCCCCTCTTCATAGCAGCCCTTTCCCTCCCAGGAGAACTGATCTCTGTTGTCCGGAGATCAATCGTAATGGTACGCGAAGCATTCCGAATATCCGCTAGATCAATGCAAAGGAATATCATCATCCCAACTGAAACAGGACAAAAGTAGGAGAGCTAAGCTATGGCTGGTTGTGTTATGAGCCTGAATCACTACGTTTTTGTTCCATCTGCCCGCTTCCGTTTTGGTGCACGGTTTTTTAATGACGACCGGCGGATTTTGTTTATACGCCGCTTTTGGAAAAAGCACATAACCCCCCCCCCTCCCAAGTGCCCCGTGGCGCAGAGTTAAACCTGCAGTACTGCAGTCCTAAGCTCTGCTCACGACCTGAGTTCGATCCCCGGCGGAAGCTGGGTTCAGGTAGCCGGCTCGAGGTTGACTCAGCCTTCCATCTTTCCGAGGTCGGTCAAATGAGTACCCAGCTTGCTGGGGGGTGGGAACGTAGATGACTGGGGAAGGCAGTCTGCCGCGTGAAAGCAACGTCACCCCAGAGTCGGTGCTTGCACAGGGGACCTTTCCATTTTCTTTCCTCCCCTCCCTCCCAGCCCCTTTGCACATAACAAACATGAATCAATAAACCTCCCGCGTGACCCTTCCCCAGACCTTAAACGATGGTTTGGTTTCGCTCTGCTGGCAACATCTGCGGGAGTCCTCGTCACTTATTATGTTCGGTTCGCCTCATTCCGGGGCTCTCCTTTTGTGCTTTGAATTGCTTAAGTGGGCAGATCGATTGATAGACGCCGTGGCAGCCCTGCCCAGGATAGCCCAGGCAAGCCCGATTTCGTCAGATCTCGGAAGTTAAGCAGGACTAAGTAGAGTTGCCAATTCCCAGGTGAGCAGAATGCAAGCGACAGCTCCGTGTAGAATACGCCTCTTATCTTCAAAAGAATCCACTCAAAATATTGGTTTGATATGTCAAATTTTGCCTTTCAAAGAAGTCCAGGATTGCACAATGTAGGCAAGAAATACCCCAACACACTTTCAGTATCAGCTTACAGGCATAACTGGTCTGAATTCTCCTGTTTTGCAACTGCTTTATCCAAGCCACATTTTCCAATACTTTGCTTATATTTCTAAGAACATAAGAGAAGCCATGCTGGATCAGGCCAATGGCCCATCCAGTACAACACTCTGTGTCACAAAAGAACATAAGAGAAGCCATGTTGGATCAGGCCAATGGCCCCTCCAGACCAACACTCTGTGTCACAGAAGAACATAAGAGAAGCCATGTTGGATCAGGCCAATGGCCCACCCAATCCAACACTCTGTGTCACATAAGAACATAAGAGAAGCCATGTTGGATCAGACCAATGGCCCACCCAGTCCAACACTCTGTGTCACATAAGAACATAAGAGAAGCCATGTTGGATCAGGCCAATGGCCCCTCCAGTCCAACACTCTGTGTCACAGAAGAACATAAGAGAAGCCATGTTGGATCAGGCCAATGGCCCACCCAGTCCAACACTCTGTGTCACATAAGAACATAAGAGAAGCCATGTTGGATCGGGCCAATGGCTCCTCCAGTCCAACACTCTGTGTCACAGAAGAACATAAGAGAAGCCATGTTGGATCAGGTCAATGGCCCCTCCAGTCCAACACTCTGTGTCACATAAGAACATAAGAGAAGCCATGTTGGATCAGGCCAATGGCCCATCCAGTCCAACACTCTGTGTCACAGAAGAACATAGGAGAAGCTATGTTGGATCAGGCCAATGGCCCCTCCAGTCCAACACTCTGTGTCACATAAGAACATAAGAGAAGCCATGTTGGATCAGGCCAGTGGCCCCTCCAGTCCAACCGTCTGTGTCTCATAAAAACATAAGAGAAGCCATGTTGGGTCAGGCCAATGGCCCATTGAATCCAACACTCTGTGTCACACAGTGGCCAATGTATGTGTGTATACACACACACATACACACATATATATACCGTGGCTAATAGTCACTGATAGACCTCTGCTCCATATTTTTATCCAATCCCCTCCTGAAGCTGGCTATACTTGTAGCCGCCACCACCTCCTGTGGCAGTGAATTCCACAAGTTAATCACCTTTGGGTGAAGAAGGACTTCCTTTTATCCGTTCCAACCCGACTGCGCAGCAATTTCATTGAGTGCCCACGAGTTCTTGTATTGTGAGAAAGGGAGAAAAGGACTTCTTTCTCTACTTTCTCCAACCCATGAATACTCTTGTCAACCTCTATCATGTCACCCCACAGTCGACGGTTCTCCAAGCCAAAGAGCCCCAAGCGTTTTAACCTTTCTTCATAGGGAAAGTGTTCCAACCTTCACTGAAAACCTTTCTCCAACCTTCGCTGAAAACTTAATGAGAATGACATAGAAGCGTGAGAAATATAAGCAAAGTACGGTGCAAATCCGGACTTATTTGAGAAGTAAAATCCAAAATATCAAATCAATATTTTGAGTGGATTTTTTTTGAAGATAAGAGACTGACAAGAGGCGTATTCTACACGGAGCTGTCGCTTGCTTTCTGTCTCCTATCCGTGTGACTTTTTTTTCTGTTGCCAATCCCCAGGTGGGGACAGGAGATCCCCCGGTTTGGAGGCCCTCCCCCGCTTCAGAGTCATCAGAAAGCAAGGGGAGGGGAGAGGGAAATCTGCTGGGCACTCCATTATTCCCTGTGGGGACCGATTCCCATAGGGTATAATGGAGAATTGATCTGAAGTTGTCTGGGGGGGGCTGTTTTTTGAGGTAGAAGCACCACATTTTCAGCATAGCGTCCAGTGCCTCTCCTCAAAATACCTTCCAAGTTTCAAAAGGATTGGACCAGGGGGTCCAATTCTATGAGCCCCCAAAGAAGGTGCCCCTATCCTCATTATTTCCAGTGGAGGGAAGGCATTTAAAAGGTGTGCAAGGCCCTATAAAATTGGTGGCCAGAACTCCCTTTGGAGTTCAATTATGCTTGCCGCAACCTTGCTCCTGGCTCCACCCCCAAAGACCCCAGTTATTTCTTGAATTGGACTTAGCAACCCTAGGGCTTACCCGGGCAAATTCTTGGATAGGAGGTCTTGGAATACCAGGTCCAGGTGGCAGGGGCAGGCTGTATTGAGCCACCTCTCTGAATGGCTTCCACACCCCAGCAGGGGTTGCTGGAAGGCGTCAGGCATGTGTGCGGATGCACCCACACCCACAAAAAGGACACCACGGTAGACAGGTGAATACACAGTGCTTAAGGTTGCCAATTCCAGGTTGTGGAATTCCTGGAGTTTGGGGGGGGTGGAGTTTAGGGAGGGGAGGGACCTCAGCAAGGCACCAGGCCATACAGCTCACCCTTTAAAGCAGCTGTTTTCTCTGGTGGGGACTGATATCTGGCCATCAGTTGCAATTCCAGGCAGGGCTTTTCTTGTAGCAGGCACTCCTTTGCATATTAGGCCACACACCCCTGATGTAGCCAGTCCTCCTGGAGCTCACAGTAGACCGTGTGCGAAGACCCCTGTAAGCTCTTGGAGGATTGGTTACATAAAAGGGGTGTGGCCTAATATGCAAAGGAGTTTCTGCTACAAAAAAAGCTCTGATTCCAGGAGATCTAGAGGTCCACCCAGAGGCTGGCAAGCCCAACAGCACTGTGCTGGGTATTTTTGCTCTGACATCTACACCCCCATACATAACCAGAAAATATTCTTGCTCGGCGAGAGGTCTGCTTGATGATTGCTTGAGACAATTGAAGTGGGGGGGGGGGGAGAGGGCTACAAGTGGGACTAGAGGCCAGGGAGAAGTCATTTCATTCCAGAGAGCATCTAGAGATCCCCCCCCCCCACTCCACACACACACAGAGCTCTTAAAGGAACTGAATGCCTCTGCATTCTAAGCCGTGGCTTCCTGTCTCTGGCGGTGTATCGTGCTGACCACAACATCGTTTCCTGCATGAAACTGGAAGTAACATCGTCGAGGTAGGAAGGCAGGCATAAGAACATAAGAAGAGCGCTGCTGGATCAGACAAATAGTCCATCTAGTCCAGCCTCCTGTCTCACACAGTGGTCAACCAGTTCCTATGGAGGGCCAACAACAGGGCACAGAGGCCGAGGCCTTCATAAGAACAGCAGAAGAGCCCTGCTGGATCAGATCAGTGAAGGTCCATCTAGTCCAGCATCCTGTCTCACACACTGGCCAACCAGTTCCTATGGAGGGCCAACAACAGGGCATAGAGGCCGAGGCCTTCATAAGAACACCAGAAGAGCCCTGCTGGATCAGACCAGGGAGGGTGCATCTAGTCCAGCCTCCTGTCTCACACAGTGGCCAACCAATTCCTCTGGAGGGCCAACCACAGGGCAGAGAGGCTGAGGCCTTCATAAGAACACCAGAAGAGCCCTGCTGGATCAGATCAGTGAAGGTCCATCTAGTCCAGCCTCCTGTCTCACACAGTGGCCAACCAGTTCCTCTGGAGGGCCAACGACAGGGCATAGAGGCCGAGGCCTTCATAAGAACACCAGAAGAGCCCTGCTGGATCAGATCAGTGAAGGTCCATCTAGTCCAGCCTCCTGTCTCACACAGTGGCCAACCAGTTCCTCTGGAGGGCCAGCGACAGGGCATAGAGGCCGAGGCCTTCATAAGAACACCAGAAGAGCCCTGCTGGATCAGATCAGTGAAGGTCCATCTAGTCCAGCATCCTGTCTCACACACTGGCCAACCAGTTCCTCTGGAGGTCCAGCAACAAGGCATAGGGGCAATCCAGAGTCATGTCAACTCACAACATCATTTCCTGTGGAAACTGGGAAGCGGGATCCTTGAGGCAAGAAGATGCAAGTGACTCCTACAGCGTTGCTTTGATGACTTTCACACACTAATGCGATAATGCACTTTCAATCCGCTTTCAGTGCTCTTTGCAACTGTATCTTATGGAAAAATCCACTCACCAACGACTGCTAAAGCGCACTGAAAGCCGATTGAAAGCGCATTGACTGGCACGTGCAAAAGCGCCTCTTGTCGACATGATGACATCACTTCCGGTCTTGCATCGGAAGTGACATCACACATCGGTCCAACACCGCCTTGCTTCCCTGTCTTTTGAATTCTCCCACCAGGGCGCAAGCATCAGTCGACAACTCCAAATCCGTTAATTACACAATAAATCTCAACCGTGAGCTCAACAGGTAGTGTTTTACAACAGCCCGTTTCCTTCCAGCCTCCGTCCTGCTGTACAAATAGAAGACGACAAAGATATTGGATTTATATCCCGCTCTCCACTCCAAATCTCAGAGTCTCAGAGCGGCTCACAATCTCCTTTATCTTCCTCCCCCACAACAGACACCCTGTGAGGTAGGTGGGGCTGAGAGAGCTCTGACAAAAGCTGCCCTTTCAAGGACAACCTCTGCCAGAGCGATGGCTGACCCGAGGCCATTCCAGCAGCTGCAAGCGGAAGAGTGGGGAATTAAACCCGGTTCTCCCAGATAAAGAGTCCACACACTTAACCACTACACCAAACTGGCTCTCAAATAAATGGGTGCAATTACACTGAACTACTGTACGGGGTTATCGTAAAGCACTTGTTGTTGTTGTTCAGTCGCACAGTCGAGTCTGACTCTTTGCAACCCCATGGACAAAGTCATGCCAGGCCCTCCTGTCTTCCACCATCCTCCGAAGTCTGCTCAAATTCATGTTTGTTACATCAGTAACGCTGTCCAGACATCTCATCTTTTGCCGTCCCCTTCTTCTTTTGACTTCTGTCTTTCCCAGCATCAGGATCTTCTCCAATGAGTGCTCCTTCTCATTTGGTGGCCAAAGTATTTGAGCTTCAGCTTCAGCATCTGACCTTCCAGGGAACAGTCTGGGTTGATTTCCCTTAGGACTGACTGATTGGATCTTCTTGCAGTCCAAGGGACTCTCAAGATTCTTCTCCAGCACCACATTTCAAAAGCATCTATTTTTCTGCGCTCGGCCTTCCTTATGGTCCACCTCTCACAGCCATACATTACTAGTGGGAATACCATCGCTTGGACTATACAGACTTTTGTTGGCAGGGTGATGTCTACTTTTTATTATACTGCCCAGGTTCGCCATAGCTGTCCTCCCAAGGAGCAAACGTCTTTTAATTTCATGGCTACAGTCACCATCTGCAGTGATCTTGGGTCCCAAAAATGTGAAGTCTGTCACTACTTCCATGTCTTCCCCTTCTATTTGCCAAGGTGTGATGGGCCCGGATGCCATGATCCTAGTTGAGTTTCAAGCCAACTTTTGTGCTCTTTCACTCTCAACGAGGTACTATAGGTCCTCCTCACTTTCTGCCACTTAGAAGCCTCTAAAAGTGCAGATAGCTTCCTGTTATTAACAGACTGCCCTCTCTCCATGTTGCCTGTCAGGGGTCTCGTTTTGCAAGAGATACGGCAAGTGAATTTGCATTTCCAGCTCCCGTCAGCCCAGGCCAATGGGAGCACTGCCTTTACTGGAAGGACCGCCCCTCCCTGCCCGTTCCCGGGTGGCAGCGTCACTCTTCCCAGCAAGGTCTGTTGCTAGTCTAAGGCACGTTGGGCAGCGGTCCAGGCTCAACCGAGAGGTTGGAAGGAGGGGGCTTCTGCCCCCCCCCCGACTTTCCAGCAAGGCTGAAAGATACAGCTCTGGGGACAGCTGAAGGGTGCCAACTGTGGGTTGGAAATTCCTGGAGTTCTAGGGATGGGGCAGGTGGGGAGCACTGTTTGGGAGGAGAGGGAGTTCAGTGTATCATAATGTCATAGGGCGGGAATGTCAAACATGTGATGGCCAGAACTCCCTTTGGAGCTCAATTATGCTTGTCGGAACCCTGATCAGGGCTCCACCTCCAATGTCTCCTGTCTTCGCCCCCAAAGTCTCCTGTCTCTGCCCTCAAAGTCCCCAGATATTTCTCTTGGACTTGGCAACCCTACTCAGTACTCTACAGTAAACAGAGATGATCCTGACAACAGACAAGATTGCACAGACGTGCATTCTTGAACAAGACCACAATAAAGTTTGGTTTGCCAGGTCCCCCATTCCAGTAGCCTCTAAGAACATAAGAAAAACCATGATGGATCAGGACAGTGGCCCATGCAGTACAACACACTGTGTCACACAGTAGCCAAAAAACCAGGTGCCATCAAGAGGTCCACCAGTGGGGTCAGAACTCAAGAGGCCGTCCCACTCTTGCCCCCCCAAGCACCAAGAATACAGAGCATCACTGACCCAGACATAAGAGGAGCCATGTTGGATCCAGCCAATGGCCCATCCAGTCCAACACTCTGTGTCACACAGTAGCCAAAAAAACCAGGTGCCATCAGAAGGTCCACCAGTGGGGTCAGAACTCAACAGGCCCTCCCACTCTTGCTCCCCCAAGCACCAAGAATACAGAGCATCACTGCCCCAGACATAAGAACATAAAAAAGCCATGTTGGATCAGGTCAATGGCCCATCCAGTCCAACACTCTGTGTCATACAGTGGCCAAAAAACCCAGGTGCCATCAGGAGGTCCACCAGTGGGGTCAGAACTCCAGAGGCCCTCCCACTCTTGCCCCCCCAAGCACCAAGAATACAGAGCATCACTGCCCCAGAAATAAGAACATAAGAGAAACCATGTGGTCAGGCCAACAGCCCATCCAGTCCAACACTCTGTGTTACACAGTGGCCAGAAAACCCAGGTGCCATCAGGAGGTCCACCAGTGGGGTCAGAACTCCAGAGGCCCTCCCACTCTTGCCCCCCCAAGCACCAAGAATACAGAGCATCACTGCCCCAGAAATAAGAACATAAGAGAAACCATGTGGTCAGGCCAACAGCCCATCCAGTCCAACACTCTGTGTTACACAGTGGCCAGAAAACCCAGGTGCCATCAGGAGGTCCACCAGTGGGGTCAGAACTCCAGAGGCCCTCCCACTCTTGCCCCCCCAAGCACCAAGAATACAGAGCATCACTGCCCCAGACATAAGAACATCAGAGAAGCCATGTTGGATCAGGCCAATGGCCCATCCAGTCCAACAATCTGTGTCACACAGTGGCAAGAAAACCCAGGTGCCATCAGGAGGTCCACCAGTAGGGCCACGGCACTAGAAGCCCTCCCACTGTGCCCCCCTCCTGCCCAAGCACTGTTCCCTGTTGGCACTCGCAAGGCAAGGGCAAGCAATGGCAAAAACACCTCTAAATCCCTTGCCTTGAAAACCCCTTCGGGTTGCCATAAGCTGTCTGTGATTGGATGACACTTTTTGCCACCACCATCTGACCCTTAGGGCTGGAGATGCCGGGGACTGAAATGGGGACCTTCAGCATGCAAAGTGCAGGTTCTACCACTGAGCCACGGCCCCTCCCTAAAGAATGGAACGGCTGTTGTGAGAAGAGGCACACCGATGGCAGCAGCGCAAAAGAAATTTATGTCATTCTTACCTTCCAGGTGATGATCATATTACTGGTCTCATTTCCCTCTCCTTTGACTTCCGATGGATTCAGGTCAGGGGCTGGAGAGCAACAGATTAGAGTTATGTGGCCTTGATTATTAGTTGCCATCAATGGCCCACCTTACCTCCAAGACGGAGGTTAACCTATGAACTTCAGAAGAGCCCTGCTGGATCAGACCAGGGTGGGTCCATCCAGTCCAGCCTCCTGTCTCATACAGCGGCCAACCAGTTCCTCTGGAGGGCCAACAACAGGGCAGAGAGGCCGAGGCCTTCTCTTGATAAGATCAAAAGAGCCCTGCTGGATCAGACCAGTGAGGGTCCATCCAGTCCAGCCTCCTGTCTCATACAGCGGCCAACCAGTTCCTCTGGAGGGCCAACAACAGGGCAGAGAGGCTGAGAAGGACATCAGAAAAGCCCTGCTGGATCAGACCAGCGAAGGTCCATTTAGTCCAGCATCCTGTCTCCAACAGAGGCCAGCCAGTTCCTCTGGCGGGCCAACAACAGGGCAGAGAGGCCAAGGCCTCCTCCTGATAAGAACATCAGACGAGCCCTTCTGGATCAGACCAGTGAGGGTCCATCTAGTTCAGTATCCCGTCTCACACAGTAGCCAACCAGTTCCTCTGGAGGCTGAAGCCTTCCCCTAATAAGAATATCAGAAGAGCCCTGCTGGATCAGACCAGGGAGGGTCCATCTAGTCCAGCATCCTGTCTTACACAGTGGCCAACCAGTTCCTCTAGAGGGCCAACAACAGAGCAGAGGCGCCGAGGCCGTTGTAAGGAGATCAGAACAAAGACGAAAAAAGAACCGGTCCAATCTCGTTTCGGATCTTGAAGGTGACCAATTGCTGACAGATAGGAAATTGGCAGCAGCGTTCCTTTGGAGAATAGAAATTTAGAGAAAGCCTGGAACGCAATGAATTATAAATGAACGGTGGCACCATCACACTACTGTACCCGTGCATGAGAAAGATGGTCCCCGAAGAAGGATTATCAAGATCCCTAACCCTAACCCTAATCCCTAACCCTATATGGCCTGGGACCTGCCTACCTGAAGGACCTTCTCTCCCCATATGTTCCCCAGAGAGTACTGAGGTCGGGAACACAAAATCTTCTCACTATCCCCGGGCCAAAAGAAGCCCGCTTGAAATTCACCAGAGAAAGGGCTTTCTCTGTTATGGCCCCTACATGGTGGAATCAGCTGCCGGAGGAGGTGAGGGCCCTGCGGGACCTTGTTCAGTTCCGCAGGGCCTGTAAGACGACCCTCTTCCGGCTAGCTTACACCTAGCTAAGATGAGAACTCAATGTAGCTTGCTAGACTTTTGTTTTATATGTATATATCTGGAATGTTTACTGGTTTTTAAGGTTTTAACAGTTTTAAATGTTTAACTGCTTATATATTTAAATATTGTTTATTTTTATGTTTGACAAATTGTTGGAAGCCGCCCTGAGCCACTAGTGGGAAGGGCAGGATACAAATCTTAAATAAATAAATAAAATAAAAATCCTAAACGAAATTGGACCAGTTCTTTTTTCACCATTGGACTTTAATTTACAAATGTTATTACGGACAGCAGCAAAGCTGCGCGCACGGGATGGTTACTCGCTGTACTATTACATTGTAACTTGCACATGAAATGTTGAAATCAGTTCAATTATATTGAAATAACTGTTTTGTGCACGGAGAGGATTCTTGTTATTTTCTGGTCTTCCACAAGGACCGCTGCCCACAGAACTGTGTCGCCTCTAACACATTTCAACCACGGTGGCTTAGGATTCCTTACCTGCTGGGCTCGTCTCGTAAAGATCGGAGTTGTCGCTTTGATTCCCGCGCCCGTGGGCGTTGGCTGCCTGCACACGGAAGCGGTATTTCCCGTACGGCGAGAGATGGAGCTTGGCCCATGGTTGGTTGCCAGGCACGTGGGTCAAAGTATGCCATTGGCCCGGGTCAAAGATGCTTTCCTCGAATAGCACGTAATATTCTGCGGGGAGAGGAGGGGAAACCTTGATTAGTTAAAAGGACAGGATCTGAAGTCAAGCTTAAGGAGTCTTGGAGGTAAGGTGGGCCTGAATCCATCGGAAAATCTGCAGTAAACTGTTTATGCATAGGTTGTTGTCGATTTTCCGGGCTGGGTGGCTGTGATTTTGGCATTGTGAGACCTGACGTTTTGCCAGCATCTGTGACTGGCGTTCTCAGAGGTGTAACCCAGAAAAACTGGAGTTGTCTTTGGGTCAAATTGAGAAGAAGATGGTAGGCAGGTAATTTATATCCACTCAGGCAGGTGGGGTAGGGGTGAGTCAATATCTTGTGGGAGCTTCCTGGGCTGCAACATGCTGAAGGAGGAGCTTACCTGAGGGGGTTCTTTTATATATGGATTGGGTGTTGAAATTCTTATCTGTAGTTAGAATTAGTTAGAATGAGAATTTCAATAGCCAATCCATATACAAAAGAACCCCCTCAGCTAAGCTCCTCCATTAGCATGTCACAGCCCAGGAAGCTCCCACAAGATAATGACTCAGCCCTAGCCCACCTGGCTGAGTAGATATAAATTACCTGCCTACCATCTTCTTCTCAATTTGACACAAAAAGAATGCCAGTTTTCTGGGCTACACCTCTAAGGATGTCCGTCACAGTTGCTGGCAAAACGTCAGGTCTCACAATGCCATGACCACGGCCACACAGCCTGGAAAATCTACAACGACCAACGGACTCCGGAAGTGAAAGCCTTCGACAATATAATGTTTATGCCGCCCTGAGCCCGCCAGGGGAGGGCAAGATATAAATTTGATTAAATAAATAAATAAAATCATAATATTTATTTATTATAGTAGCATAATAGGCACAAACAGATTTAAACTGCAGGAGCGGGGTTTATGCCAGGCATATTCTGCTTTCACACATGCTAAATAATGCAGTTTCGATCCACTTCAGTGACCATTTGCAAGTGGATTTTGCGACTTCACATATTAAAATCTCATCACAAAGTGCATTGAAAGTGAAGATGATATTAGATTTATATCCTACCCTATACTCTGAATCTCAGTCACAATCACAATCTCCTTTACCTCCCCGCCTCCACAACAGACACCCTGTGAGGTGGGTGGGGCTGAGAGAGCTCTTACAGCAGCTGCTCTTTCAAGGGCAACTCCTACGAGAGCAATGGCTGACCCAAGGCCATTCCAGCAGCTACACTGGAATTGAAAGTGTGTTATTTGGTGTATGCGAAAGCCCCAACAATGTGGTATAATACTGAATAGGAAGGAGAAGAAGAAGAAGAAGAAGAAGAAGAAGAAGAAGAAGAAGAAGAAGAAGAAGAAGAAGAAGAAGAAGAAGATGATGATATTGGATTTATATCCCGCCCTCCACTCCGAAGAGTCTCAGAGCGGCTCACAATCTCCTTCCCCTTCCTCCCCCACAACAGACACCCTGTGAGGTGGGTGGGGCTGGGAGGGCTCTCACAGCGGCTGCCCTATCAAGGACAACCTCTGCCAGAGCTAAGGCTGACTCAAGGCCATGCTAGCAGGTGCAAGTGGAGGAGTGGGGAATCCAACCCGGTTCTCCCAGATAAGAGTCCGCACACTTAACCACTATACCAAATTGGCTCTCCATGGCTCGCCAAGGAGCCCTGTGGCGCAGAGTGATAAGCTGCAGTACTGCTCTGCTCACGACCTGAGTTCGATCCTGGCGGAAGCTGGGTTTAGGTAGCCGGCTCCAGGTTGACTCAGCCTTCCATCCTTCCGAGGTGGGTAAAATGAGTACCCAGCTTGCTGGGGGGAGGGGAAGTGTAAAAGACTGGGGAAGGCAATGGCAAACCACCCCGTAACAAAAAGTCTAACAAGAAAACGCCATGATGTGACATCACCCCATGGGTCAGCAATAACTCGGCACTCACACAGGGAACAACCTTTACCTTTAATACTGAACAGACCACTAGGGGAAGCCAAACACATGTGAAACACACTCACACACCCTGGAAGAAGCAGGAACTTAGAAGCAAGGGAAATGAAAATGTAGAGAAGTCCAAGGAGACACAGCCAGTCTTTCTAAAAATCCCATCTTGTTAACCATGTGACTTTTAAAACTCGGAGCAGAAAGGATTTGAGCTTAAATAATAAAATACATGCAGGGACCCGTCAGCGGCAAAGGAGAGATTTACTGCAAGAATCCCCTGCACAGAAGCAAGGGCCCCAATCCCTTCTCAGACATTACTTCTGTGTTTCTATTTCAGAGAAACCTAGCTATTTATCTGTGGAGTGCCCTCAGAGATCGATAGGTTTAGAAGAAGACTGCAGATTTATACCCTGCTCTTCTCTCTGAATCAGAGACTCAGAGCAGCTTACAATCTCCTTTCTCTTCCTCCCCCACAACAGAAACCCTGTGAGATGGGTGGGGCTGAGAGGGCTCTCACAGAAGCTGCCCTTTCAAGGACAGAGTCTCAGAGCGGCCTACAATCTCCTATATCTTCTCCCCCCACAACAGACACCCTGTGAGGTGGGCGGGGCTGGAGAGGGCTCTCCCAGAAGCTGCCCTTTCAAGGAAAGAGTCTCAGAGTGGCCTACAATCTCATATATCTTCTCTCCCCACAACAGAAACTCTGTGAGGTAGGTGGGGCTGAGAGGGCTCTCACAGCAGCTGCCCTTTCAAGGACACAGTCTCAGAGCGGCCTACAATCTCCTATATCTTCTCCCCCCACAACAGACACCCTGTGAGGTGGGTGGGGCTGAGAGGGCTCTCCCAGCAGCTGCCCTTTCAAGGACACAGTCTCAGAGCGGCCTACAATCTCCTATATCTTCTCCCCCCACAACAGACACCCTGTGAGGTGGGTGGGGCTGAGAGGGCTCTCCCAGAAGCTGCCCTTTCAAGGACAGAGTCTCAGAGTGGCCTACAATCTCCTATATCTTCTCCCCCCACAACAGACACCCTGTGAGGTGGGTGGGGCTGAGAGGGCTCTCCCAGAAGCTGCCCTTTCAAGGACAGAGTCTCAGAGCGGCCTACAATCTCCTATATCTTCTCCCCCCACAACAGACACCCTGTGAGGTGGGTGGGGCTGAGAGGGCTCTCACAGCAGCTGCCCTTTCAAGGACACAGTCTCAGAGCGGCCTACAATCTCCTATATCTTCTCCCCCCACAACAGACACCCTGTGAGGTGGGTGGGGCTGAGAGGGCTCTCCCAGCAGCTGCCCTTTCAAGGACAGAGTCTCAGAGCAGCCTACAATCTCATATATCTTCTCCCCCCACAACAGACACCCTGCGAGGTGGGTGGGGCTGAGAGGGCTCTCACAGCAGCTACCCTTTCAAGGACAGCACTGTGAGAGCTACGGCTGACCCAAGGCCATTTCAGCAGGTGCAAGTGGAGGAGAGCAGAATCAAACCCAGATAAGAGTCCGCGCACTTAATCACCACACCAAACTGGCTCTGGGGCCCAGGAGAAAGTAACCCCAAATACTCTCATACAAAAGTTTTGATGGTAAAACAAGAATTTTCAACTTCTGAATAAAGAGCCCCACTCGATAGTTTGGCAACCCTTTTCTCTAGACATGGCGCATTAATTGCTGTTCCTTACGCAGAATGGGACTGTTGTGATCGTCACCCGGCGTCCACGTCAACTTTACTTGGCGTTCCTGCTGTTCTGATAATTCCAGATCGAACACAGGTCCAGGCAAACCTGAAAGGAAGAAAAATCTCATGACCCAAATGAGAAGCAAGACCCCAAGAAGAAGAAGAAGAAGAAGAAGACAACATCGGATTTATATTGTGCCCTCCACTCAAGAGTCTCAGAGCGGCTCACAAACTCCTTTATCTTCCTCCCCCACAACAAACACCCTGTGAGGCAGGTGGAGCTGAGAGAGCTCTGACAGAAGCTGCCATTTCAAGGACAGCACTGTGGGAGCTCTGGCTGACCCAAGGCCATTCCAGCAGGTTCAAGTGGAGGAGTGGGGAATCGAACCCGGTCCTCCCAGATAAGAGTCCGCACACTTAACCACTACACCAAACTGGCTTCAAAGTCTTCCCAACCCCTTCAGCAGATTTTCCAAGGCTGACCCCAGGATCGTTGGAGCCTAATAGGGAAATTCTAACTGGCAGCTTCTCTCCATGATGGCAAAAATTAAAATAAAGAAAAAAAATACATATCCTAATGTTGATGCTAAGACCTCCGTGGTGCAGAGTGGTAAAGCTGCAGTACTGCAGTCCAAGCTCTGCTCACGACCTGATTTCAATCCCGGCAGAAGCTGGGTTCAGGGAGCTGGCTCAAGACTGAAGAAGAAGACTGCAGATTTATACCCTGCCCTCCGAGCGGCTTACAGTCTCCTATATCTCCCCGCCCCCCCACCACAACAGACACCCTGTGAGGTGGGTGGGGGCTGAGAGAGCTAGGGCTGACCCGAGGCCATTCCAGCAGCGCCAAGTGGAGGAGTGGGGGAATCAAACCCAGTTCTCCCAGATAAGAGTTTGCACGCTTCACCACCATACCAAACTGACTCAGCCTTCCATCCTTCCAAGGTTGGTAAAATGAGGACCCAGCTTGCTGGGGGGAAAGTGTAGATGACTGGGGAAGGCAATGGCAAACCAATTTTTTCCTAATATCCAGCCGGTACCTTTCTGTTGTAATTTGAGCCCATTGCTTTAGATCCTATCCTCAGCTGCTAAGTGGAACAGCTCCTTGCCCTCCTCTAAATGACAGCCTTTCAAATATTTAGGAGGCGGCTGAGAGGTGGCAGGATCACCATCTTCAAGTACTTGAAGGGCTGTCATATAGAGGATGGGATGGAATTGTTTTCTGTGGCCCCAGAAGGTAGGACCAGAACCAATGGGTTGAAATTAAATCAAAAGAGTTTCCGACTCAACATGAGGAAGAACTTCCTGACCGTTAGAGCGGTTCCTCAGTGGAACAGGCTTCCTCAGGAGGTGGTGGGCTCTCCTTCCTTGGAGGTTTTTTAACAGAGTCTAGATGGCCATCTGACAGCAATGAAGATCCTGTGAATTTAGTGGGAGGTATTTGTGAGTTTCCTGCATTGTGCAGGGGGTTGAACTAGATGACCCTAGAGGTCCCTTCCAACTCTATGATTCTATGAAATCAAATCAGAAGAGTTTCCAGCTCAACATGAGGAAGAACTTCCTGACCGTTAGAGCGGTTCCTCAGTAGAATAGGCTTCCTCGGGAGGTGGTGGGCTCTCCTTCCTTGGAGGTTTTTAAACAGAGGCTAGATGGCCATCTGACAGCGATGAAGATCCTGTGAATTTAGGGGGGAGGTGTTTGTGAGTTTCCTGCATTGTGCAGGGGGTTGGACTAGATGACCCTGGAGGTCCCTTCCAACTCTATGATTCTATAATTCTATAAAGAAAGCAACCATGTCCCCCCTCAATTAAAAAATCAATATAATCAAGAAAATAAAATCAATAAAAAATCAATAAGGAGATTATGGGTGTTCCCATGTTGGCTATAAGACCCAGAGAAGACAAAAGTAGGCATATAAATAGAGGAGAGACAACTGGGGAGGAATTGGGAGAAAAGTGGAATACTGGTTTCCCAGATTAAATATTAAGTGAATTTTCTTTTAAATATAATGCATGTATATATTTAAGGTATTTAAGGTCAATTAAGCCATTTTTTTGGTTTTGTATGAAGGAAATCATAAAAGGATTTAAAAAATTTTAAAAAATTAAAATATTAATTTACATAGCAGACAGGGGTGTCCAGTGAGCAAAGACGCTTTAGACGATTCATCATTTACCTTTTTTGATCATCAGCTGATTAAATTTAAAGCTCCCTTTATGTGTTACCATAATCTTCCTTGCTTGATGTATTAAGGGAGTGCAAAATGGTTCATGATTTATTCAGTGCAAGGTTCCACTCAGAAGAAAAGGCTGTCTTTAATATTTTAAGTTCCTAATTATAGTGACACAGCAGAACAAAATCTGCCTTTTAAAAACACGCGGCCCCACCTATTCAAATTTGCCTGCTTTGATTAGGACAGAACCGGTTTGGCCTTGAATTTGCTGACTAAATTGATTTGCTGACTAAATCACTGACAACAAAGGCTCTTTTTAATAACAGGAACTCCTTTGCATATTATGCCATACCCCCTGATGTAGCCAATCCTCCTGGAGCTTACAGCAGGCCCTGTACGAAGAGCCCTGTAAGGAATTCTAGCAGGAACTCTTTGCCTATTAGGCCACACACCCCTGATGTAGCCAATCCTCCTGGAGCTCTCAGTAGGCCCTGAACGAAGAGCCCTTTAAGGAATTCTAGCAGGAACTCTTCGCCTATTAGGCCACACACCCCTGATGCAGCCAGTCCTCCTGGAGCTTACAGCAGGCCCTGTATGAAGAGCCCTGTAAGGAATTCTAGCAGGAACTCTTTGCCTATTAGGCCACACACCCCTGATGTAGCCAATCCTCCTGGAGCTCTCAGTAGGCCCTGAACGAAGAGCCCTGTAAGGAATTCTAGCAGGAACTCTTTGCCTATTAGGCCACACACCCCTGATGCAGCCAATCCTCCAGGAGCTTACAGTAGGCCCTGTACGAAGAGCCCTGTAAGGAATTCCAGCAGGACCTCCTTTGCATATTATGCCATACCCCCTGATGTAGCCAATCCTCCTGGAGCTTACAGCAGGCCCTGCACGAAGAGTCCTGTACACTGTTGGAGGATTGGCTGCATCAGGGGAGCGTGGCCTGATAGGCAAAGGAGTTCCAGTTACAAAAAAAGCCCTGCATATAACCAATAGTCTTATTAAGTAGAAATCATGCATTCAACATACACAGAACACCAAGAGTACAAACAGGAACAGCCCGCAGTTTTAAAAATGCAATTCCAAAGTATTATCGCAGTTGCAGTCACTGCAAAAGTTGCTGCCTCCAAGGTTCTTTCACTGATGGGGTGTTGCCTGTTCTCAAAACTGCTGAGATTGCAACACCCAATGCTTTTGAGAGCCGGTTTGGTGTCGTGGTGAAGTGTGCGGACTCTTATCTGGGAGAACCGGGTCTGATTCCCCACTCCTCCACTTGCAGCTGCTGGAATGGCCTTGGGTCAGGCACAGCTCTCGTAGGAGTTGTCCTTGAAAGGGCAGCTTCTGGTAGAGTTCTCTCAGCCCCACCCACCTCACGGGGTGTCTGTTGTGGGGGGAGAAGATATAGGAGACTGTAAGCTGCTCTGCGTATCTGATTCAGAGAGAAGGGCGGGGTATAAATCTGCAGTCTTCTTCGTTTATCCTCAAGCAGACTGGAATGTCTAAAACACAATTTCTGTGATTGCAAAAGGGAAGGGACGGTGGCTCAGTGGTACAGCATCTGCTTGGTAAGCAGAAAGTCCCAGGTTCAATCCCCGGCATCTCCAAAAAAAAAAAAAAGGGTCCAGGCAAATAGGTGTGAAAAACCTCAGCTTGAGACCCTGGAGAGCCGCTGCCAGTCTGAGTAGACAAGACTGACTTGGATGGACTGAGATTCAGTAGAAGGCAGCTTCATATGTTCAAAAGAGTTTATTGCTGGGGTGGCCAAACTTGCTTAATGTAAGAGCCACAAAGAATAAACGTCAGATGTTTGAGAGCTGCAAGGGAGGGAAGGAAGGAAGGAAGGAAGGAAGGAAGGAAGGAAGGAAGGAAGGAAGGAAGGAAGGAAGGAAGGAAGGAAGGAAGGAAGGAAGGAAGGAAGGAAGGAAGGAAGGAAGGAAGGAAGGAAGGAAGGAAAGTAGGTAGGTGGGGGAAGGGGATGGAGGCGTGGACGGAAAGTAACTTTAATTTTAAATGGCTTAGAGCAGGGGTGGCCAACGGTAGCTCTCCAGATGTTTTTTGCCTACAACTCCCATCAGCCCCAGCCACTGTCTGGGGCTGATGGGAGTTGTAGGCAAAAAAACATCTGGCGAGCTACCGTCGGCCACCCCTGGCTTAGAGAAGTGATTCTAAGACAGAAATGCCTTCTCCAAACCAGCCAACAGGGCAGTGGGGGCTTCAAGCCACACAATATGTGTGAAAAAGCCACATGTGGCTCCCGAGCCACAGTCTGGTCACCCCTGGCTTATTGTATTATGCAGCCTGGAAGAAGCCGGCCACAAAAACGAGATGTTCTACTTCCGGAGACTCGTTTTGCATTTCCAGTCGTGGCTGCTTGTCTTCTTTTTCAATTCATTCCAGTCTTCTTGCAGATAAAAGCACTGAGTGTTCTAATCTCAGAAGTCTTGAGAACGGGGCGACGGGGTCAGCGAAAGAATCTTGGAAGCGGCAACTTTTGCAACGACTGCAATTGCGATGCTTTGGAACTGCATATGTAAACACTGGGGGTCATCTGTACTGCTTGTTCCATGAATGCTGTAATGCATGATTACCACTTAATAAGGCCATCGGTTACACGAACACGATAAGTGAATAGGAGTTTGTGACGATTCTTCCTCCTCACCTTGGGAGGTTGGCAACTCCACCCAAGAAATCTGCCACCTGGGGAACGCCACCCCAATCCATCCCTCTGACTTCCTCACTCCAAAGGGATCTTGTCAAGGCCGGGCGAGTGAGTGTCAACGTGGCAAATGAGATTCAACGTGGCCAAGTGCAAAGCAGTGTACGCTGGGGCCAAAAATTCTAACTATAAACACACGTTGATGGGGTGTGAACTGGTGGAGAGTGGCCAAGAGAGAGATTGTGGTAGAGAACTCACTGAAAATGTCGAGACGGTGTGCAACTGCAATAAAAAATGGCCAGCGCCATGCTGGGAATTATTAGGAAGGGAACTGAAAACAAATCAGCCAGTATCATAATGCCCCTGTACAAATTGATGGTGCGGCCTCATTCGGAGTACTGCGTACAATTCTGGTCACTACATCTCAAAAAAAATATTATAGCATTGGGAAAAGTGCAGAAAAGGGCAACTAGAATGATTACAGGTTTGGAACACTTTCCCTACGAAGAAAGAGTAAAACGTTTGGGGCTCTTTAGCTTGGAGAAACGTCGACGGAGGGGTGACATGATAGAGGTTGACAAGATTATGTATGGGATAGAGAAAGAAGTCCTTTTCTCCCCTTTCTCACAATACAAGAACAGGGCTTCTCTTATGTTCTTATGTGACACAGAGTGTTGGACTGGACGGGCCATTGGCCTGATCCAACAGGACTTCTTTTATGTTCTAATGTGACACAGAGTGTTGGACTGGAGGGGCCATTGGCCTGATCCAACAGGGCTTCTCTTATGTTCTTCTGTGACATAGAGTGTTGGACTGGATGGGCCATTGGCCTGATCCAACAGGGCTTCTCTTATGTGACACAGAGTGTTGGACTGGAGGGGCCATTGGCCTGTTCCAACAGGGCTTCTGTTATGTTCTTATGTGACACAGAGTGTTAGATTGGAGGGGCCAGTGGCCTGATACAACATGACTACTCTTATGTTCTTATGTGACACAGAGTGTTGGACTGGAGGGGCCAGTGGACTGATCCAACATGGCTTCTCTTATGTTCTTATGTGACACAGAGTGTTGGACTGGAGGGGCCATTGGCCTGATCCAACATGGCTTCTCTTATGTTCTTATGTGACACAGAGTGTTAGACTGGAGGGGCCAGTGGCCTGATCCAACATGACTTCTCTTATGTTCTTATGTGACACAGAGTGTTGGACTGGATGGGCCATTGGCCTGATCCAACAGGGCTTCCCTTATGTGACACAGAGTGTTGGACTGGAGGGGCCAGTGGCCTGATCCAACAGGGCTTCTCTTATGTTCTTATGTGACACAGAGTGTTGGACTGGAGGGGCCATTGGCCTTATCCAACAGGGCTTCTCTTATGTTCTTATGTGACACAGAGTGTTGGACTGGAGGGGCCAGTGGCCTGATCCAACATGGCTTCTCTTATGTTCTTATGTGACACAGAGTGTTGGACTGGAGGGGCCAGTGGCCTGATCCAACATGGTTTCTCTTATGTTCTTATGTGACACAGAGTGTTGGACTGGATGGGCCACTGGCCTGATCCAACAGGGCTTCTCTTATGTTCTTATGTGACACAGAGTGTTGGACTGGAGGGGCCAGTGGCCTGATCCAACAGGGCTTCTCTTATGTTCTTATGTGACACAGAGTGTTGGACTGGATGGGCCACTGGCCTGATCCAACAGGGCTTCTCTTATGTTCTTATGTGACACAGAGTGTTGGACTGGAGGGGCCAGTGGCCTGATCCAACAGGGCTTCTCTTATGTGACACAGGGTGTTGGACTGGAGGGGCCAGTGGCCTGATCCAACAGGGCTTCTCTTATGTTCTTATGTGACACAGAGTGTTGGACTGGATGGGCCACTGGCCTGATCCAACAGGGCTTCTCTTATGTTCTTATGTGACACAGAGTGTTGGACTGGAGGGGCCATTGGCCTGATCCAACAGGGCTTCCCTTATGTGACACAGAGTGTTGGACTGGAGGGGCCAGTGGCCTGATCCAACAGGGCTTCTCTTATGTTCTTATGTGACACAGAGTGTTGGACTGGAGGGGCCATTGGCCTTATCCAACAGGGCTTCTCTTATGTTCTTATGTGACACAGAGTGTTGGACTGGAGGGGCCATTGGCCTGATCCAACAGGGCTTCTCTTATGTTCTTATGTGACACAGAGTGTTGGACTGGAGGGGCCAGTGGCCTGATCCAACAGGGCTTCTCGCATGTTCTTATGTGACACAGAGTGTTGGACTGCAGGGGCCAGTGGCCTGATCCAACATGGCTTCTCTTATGTTCTTATATTGTATCATGTTGGTTCTTATGTTTGGAGAGTCAGCAGGCCCAAGAGTGAAACAGCATCCTTCCTTTTACCGGCTACCAGCAGCCTGGCGCTCTTCTTCACAGAATCAAGAGAGGTCCAAGCCACGCAGCTGTACACTCCTTCGTCCGAGTAGTCCAAGTCAGTGATGGTCAAGGTTGTGTTGCTGATGAAATACCTGGGGGAGAGAGAGGTGGGTATGGAAACAGGGTACCAGATTCCTCCCAGCGGCCGAAGCCCTTGGGCCGTGCTCCCTCGCCCATTGCACTCACTTGTCAGTGTCGTCGGACTCCCAGACGTCCTGCCCTTCTCGTTGCCACTTGACCCCATGTTTGGGGATGGATTCGTCGAACCACGCCTCGCAACGGAAGGTCACACTGTCGCCTTTCAATGTCTTGGCGTTGGCGGGCCCTGCCAAAATCTTGGTGGCTCCTGGAAGAGATGATGATGATACTGGATTTATACCCTGCCCTCCACTCTGAATCTCAGAGGTCTCAGAGCGGCTTACGATTTCCTTCACCTTCCTCCCCCATAACAGACTCTCTGTGAGGTACGTGGGGCTGAGAGAGCTCTGACAGAAGCTGCCCTTTCAAGGACAGCTCCGTGAGAGCTGTGGCTGACCCAAGGCCATTCCAGCAGGTGCAAGTGGAGGAGCGGGGAATCAAACCCGGTTCTCCCAGATAAGAGTCTGCACACTTAAGAAGAAGATATTTATATCCCGCCCTATACTCTGAATCTCAGAGTCTCAGAGCAGTCACAATCTCCTCTACCTCCCCTCCCCCACAACAGACTCTCTGTGAGGTATGTGAGGCTGAAAGAGCTCTGACAGAAGCTGCCCTTTCAAGGATAGCTCCGTGAGAGCTATGGCTGACCCAAGGCCATTCCAGCAGCTGCAAGTGAAAGAGTGGGGAATCAAACCCGGTTCTCCCAGATAAGCGTTCACGCACTTCACCACTACACCAAACTGGCTCTCTCAGGAAGGAGATGATATTGGATTTATACCCTGTCCTTCACTCTGGGACCGATTTTGCACTCACCCTTATATCGCTCTCATGTCTGTCTTCTCAGCGTGGCGTCCTCCCGATTTCTTACTATTTGCCCCAGGGCTGCAGCAAACATCGCGGTTTTGTGCAGCAAACGGAAACCGTTAAAAACCAGTTTCCATTTGCTGTGCAAAAACCGCGATGTTTGCTGCAGCCCTGGGGCAAATAGTAAGAAATCGGGAGGACGCCACTCTGAGAAGACGGACGTGAGAGCGGCATAAGGCAAGTGCAAAATTGGCCTGAATCTCAGAGTCTCAGAGTGACCTTCAATCTCCTTTACCTTTCCCCCACCCCCCCAACAAACACCTTGTGATGTGGGTGGGGCTGAGAGAGCACTGACAGAAGCTGCCCTTTCAAGGACAGTCTGTGAGAGCGCTGACCCAAGGCCATTCCAGCAGCTGCAAGTGGAGGAGTGGGGAATCAAACCCGGTTCTCCCAGAGAAGAGTCTGCTCACTTAACCGCAACACCAAATTGGCTTTTAGAGGATCAGAGGAGTTGAGCCCTCTTTTCTCCATCACACCTTGCGGTGGTCTCAGCAGGCCTCGTATAATTTTGTCCCCCTTCCCCCCTCACCGCCAGGTGTAGAATTCTAGCAGGAGCTCCTTTGCATATTAGGCCACACACCCCCTTATGTAGCCAATCCTCCAAGAGCTTACAAGGCTCTTTTTTGTAAGCTCTTGGAGGATTGGCTACATCAGGGGGTGTGGCCTAAATACGCAAAGGAGCTCCTGCTAGAATTCCACCGCTGCTCACCACTGTTCAGTACATAATGTTGCTCACTCCAGGTTGGGAAATATCTGGAGATTTTTGGGGAGGTGGACCCCGAGGGTGGGTTTTGGGAAAGGGAGGGATTTCAACGGGGTGTTACGCCACAGGGTCCACCTTCCAAAGTGGCCATTTCCTCCCGGGGATTCGATTTCTGTCCCCTGGAGATCAGCTGGAGGAGAAGGGGATCTCCAGTCACCACCTGGAGGCTGGCAACCCAATCGGTATAGCTTCAGCGCCTTCCATTGCAACTGGGGCCGGCCCATCTTATTTTGGTGCCCCCCAAGATAGAAAATTTAATTTGGCAGGTCCCCTCGAACCCGTTAATTAAAAAGACCGAGATTGATTCAAGTCCAGAAGCCCCTTACAAGATTTTCGGGGTGTAAGCTTTCGAGTCAAAAGCCCCCTTAGCTAGATCCAGGGCTTTCTTTGCAGCAGGAACTCCTTTGCATATTAGGCCACACACCTCCTGGAGCTTACAGGGCTCTTCGTACTGGGCCTACTGTAAGCTCCAGGAGGATTGGCTACATCAGGGGTGGAATTCTAGCAGAAACTCCTTTGCATATTAGGCTCCACCCCCCTGATGCAGCCAATCCTCCAAGAGCTTACAGGGCTCTTCGTACAGGGCCTATCGTAAGCTCCAAGAGGACTGGCTACATCAGGGGTGTGTGGCTTAATATGCAAAGGAGTACCTGCTACAAAAAATGTCCTGGTTACATACCTTCTCCAAAGCCCCATTGTTCACCAGGGATGATGACTGAAAAGATAAGATTTGAGCCCAGTAGCAGCTACAGACCAAAGGATTTTTGCGTAGTGGTGAAGTGCGCAGATTCTAATCTGGGAGAACTAACCCTCCCCCCAACCCTCACTCTGACCCACTTTCTTCCCAGCATGCCTCGTTCTGCCCACGACAACCCCCCCTCTGTGGTCACATCTCGTCGCTCTAATAACCAGGTGCATGCTGGGAAAGCTCACTTTTGACAGTGAGGTGAGCGGTGATGGCGACCTCGTTCTGGTCGTTCTTTGCCAAGCAGCGATAGCTCCCTGCATCCTCCAGCTGGATGTGCTCCAGCCGCAGGGTTCCGTTCGTGAACTCAAAGGTCCGGTTGTTTTCGAGGGCGGGGTACATGTCTTCCGTAAACCTGGAGGGGAGGGAAGAAAGAGGTGGAGGGTGGGGTGTGCGAAAGGCAACAAACCTTGGTATCATTATTCCTAAGCAGGGCTTTTTTTGGTAGCAGGAGCAGGGGTCGTTTTGTAGAAAAACAGGTGGTGGGGTTCATTAGCATAACTCATTAGCATATGCCACCCCACCCCCCACCTCGCCAAAAGCAACCTGACACAAGAAAGGAGAGCCCTGGGCGAGCAAGGCCTGCTTGGGTTAGCAGAGCTCATTAGCATATGCCACCTCTCCCCACAAAAAGCAACCCAACACAAGAAAGGAGAGCCCCGGGCGAGCGAGGCCTGCTTGGGCTGGCTAGAGATCCAGCCAGCCCAAGAAGGCCTCGCTCACCTGGGGCTCTCCTCGGCCACCCCCCCTCCCAGCGAAAAGGCCAGCAAGCCTCCCACTGCCCAAAATCACATAAGAAGTGGAGAAAGGGTGGGGTGGGCTTCTCCAGGGGTTAATGAGGGCTGCTGGGGGTATGGCAAAACCCCTGGTGGCTGGCTGGCTGCCCGCTCTCCTCATCCAGGGATTGTTATGCAGCTGCACCTCCTATTCAGTGGACAAGGTAGATGGGGAGGGGGGGCTGTCAGAAAGGTTCAGGAGCTGTGCTTCAAGAGGGGATTGGATAAGCATATGGAGCAGAGGTCCATCAGTGGTTATTAGCCACAGAGTAGTGATAGAACTCTCTGTCTGGGGCAGTGATGCTCTGTATTCTTGGTGCTTGGGAAGGAGCACAGTGGGAGGGCTTCTAGTGTCCTGGCCCCATTGATGGGACCTCCTGATGGCACCTGGGTTTTTTGGCCACTGTGTAACACAGAGTGTTGGGCTGGATGGGTCATTGCTCTGATCCAACATGGCTTCTCTTATGTTCTGATGTCTGGGACAGTGATGCTTTGTATTTTTGGTGCATGGGGGGCACAGTGGGAGGGCTTCTAGTGTCCTGGCCCCACTGGTGGACCTCCTAATGGCATTTGGGTTTTTTCGGCCACTGTGTGACACAGAGTGTTGGACTGGATGGGTCCTTGGCCTGATCCAACATGGCTTGTCTTATGTTCTTATGTCTGGGGCAGTGATGCTTTGTATTCTTGGTGCTTGGGGGGGGCACAGTGGGAGGGCTTCTAGTGTCCTGGCCCCACTGATGAACCACCTGATGGCACTGTGTGACACAAGAGTGTTGGACTGCATGGGCCAATGGCCTGATCCAACATGGCTTCTCTTATGCTCTTCTGTGACACAGAGTGTTGGACTGGATGGGCCATTGGCCTGATCCAACATGGCTTCTCTTATGTTCTCATGTGACACAGAGTGTTGGACTGGAGGGTCCAATGGCCTGATCCAACATGGCTTCTCTTATGTTCTTATGTGACACAGAGTGTTGGACTGGATGGGCCATTGGCCTGATCCAACATGGCTTCTCTTATGTTCTTATGTGACACAGAGTGTTGGACTGGAGGGGCCAATGGCCTGATCCAACATGGCTTCTCTTATGTTCTTATGTGACACAGAGTGTTGGACTGGATGGGCCAATGGCCTGATCCAACATGGCTTCTCTTATGCTCTTATGTGACACAGAGTGTTGGACTGGATGAAGAAGAAGAAGAAGAAGAAGAAGAAGAAGAAGAAGAAGAAGAAGAAGAAGAAGAAGAAGAAGAAGAAGAAGAAGAAGAAGAAGAAGAAGAAGAAGAAGAAGAAGAAGAAGAAGAAGAAGAAGAAGAAGAAGAAGAAGAAGAAGAAGAAGAAGAAGAAGAAGAAGAAGAAGAAGAAGAAGAAGAAGAAGGGCCATTAGCCTGATCCAGCATGGCTTCTCTTACGTGACACAGAGTTTTGGACTGGAT
The DNA here is from genome assembly GCF_032191835.1 of Heteronotia binoei. NCBI lineage: Eukaryota > Metazoa > Chordata > Lepidosauria > Squamata > Gekkonidae > Heteronotia > Heteronotia binoei. The sequence goes on along the minus strand of NC_083235.1, from coordinate 9,854,960 downwards.
GGGCCATTGGCCTGATCCAACATGGCTTATTTTATGCTCTTATGTCACACAGAGTGTTGGACTGGATGGGCCATTGGCCTGATCCAGCATGGCTTCTCTTATGTTCTTATGACAAAGCGATTCACATTTGGAGGAAGACTCGAGAGCTATGAATGAAGGACTCACCATTTCATGGTAGGTCCAGGAGCCCCAAAGGTTTCACAGTCCAAGAAGGCGGTTTGGTTCTCCACCACGTTGTAGCTTATGTCATCTGGGGTCAGGATCTGTGCTGGCAGGCCTACGGGAAATGAAGCAGATGTCTGAGAAGGGGCACTAGCGAAACAAAGAGCTGGTTCAATATTGTCTCTAAGCTGTGGAGTCTTGTGAGCAAAACTTCTACTTTGTGAGCGACTGGCATTAAAGCTGCGAGCCACTCCATCAATTAGTTTGCTCTGGGGTCATTTTTCCTGAGCTAAGAAAAAAAATGTGCGAACTGGAGGCTAAAAACTGTGAGCTGGCTCAGACTAACTCAGCTTAAAGGGAACACTGGTCCCAATCCACCAACTGAACCCACGGAGTTTCAGGGGGGAGAGCCAGTTTGGTGTAGTGATTAAGTGCACAGATGCTCATCTGGGAAAACTGGGTTTGATTCCCCCCTCCTCCACTTGCAGCTGCTGGAATGGCCTTGGGTCACCCATAGCTCTCCTAGGAGTTGTCCTAGAAAGGGCAGCTGCTGTAAGAGCTCTCTCAGTCCCAACTATCTTACAGGGTTTGATTCCCCACTCCTCCACTTGCAGTGGCTGGAATGGCCTTGGGTCAGTCGTAGCTCTCATAGGAGTTGTTCTTGAAAGGGCAGCTGCTGTAAGAGCTCTCTCAGTCCCAACTACCTCACAGGGTTTGATTCCCCACTCCTCCTCTAGCACCTGCTGGAATGGCCTTGGGTCAGCCGTAGCTCTCGTAGGAGTTGTCCTTGAAAGGGCAGCTGCTGTAAGAGCTCTCTCAGCCCCAACTACCTCACAGGGTTTGATTCCCCACTCCTCCACTTGCAGCTGCTGGAATGGCTTTGGGTCAGCCGTAGCTCTCGTAGGAGTTGTCCTTGAAAGGGCAGCTGCTGTAAGAGCTCTCTCAGCCCCAACTACCTCACAGGGTTTGATTCCCCACTCCTCCACTTGCAGCTGCTGGAATGGCTTTGGGTCAGCCGTAGCTCTCGTAGGAGTTGTCCTTGAAAGGGCAGCTGCTGTAAGAGCTCTCTCAGCCCCAACTACCTCACAGGGTTTGATTCCCCACTCCTCCACTTGCAGCTGCTGGAATGGCTTTGGGTCAGCCGTAGCTCTCGTAGGAGTTGTCCTTGAAAGGGCAGCTGCTGTAAGAGCTCTCTCAGCCCCAACTACCTCACAGGGTTTTTATTCCCCACTCCTCCTCTAGCACCTGCTGGAATGGCCTTGGGTCAGCCGTAGCTTTCGTAGGAACTGTTCTTGAAAGGGCAGCTGCTATGTCATAGTCATATCTATTACAGTCATTAGACCATCCACGTACAAAAGGGAAAAAAATAAAAAACAAAAGTTAAAAACTAAAAGTATGCGTTCTTACATAAAAGCAAAGTGATATGAAATATGCCAATTATTCAAGTCCAGTATTGAAACCTGGTTAATGTACATCTTTCGCAGGCTCATAATCAACACACAAAACCTGGCAATTGGATAGGTGATTTTTAGGGTTGATGTCAGATAAGAGGCAGCCTAGCCTAGCTTTACTCGTGAGGCCAGGGATCTTGCCCAACAAGGGAGTAATAACCTCTGACCATGGCACGTTAAAAATGTGCAGCCGAAAAGCATGTGCTCCAGAGACTCCGCCTCTTTTAAAGAACATAAGCACAGCCTTTCCAAGCAGAGGTTTTTCCTATACCTGCCTTCAAGAACTACAGAAGGAAGCGTAAGACTCCTTGCCAAAGAGAACGCCCTTCTTAAGTAATTTACTTCTAGGTTGTTAGCGGTGTTGAGTTAGAGCTAGCTCATAGCTTTCTGGCTCACACATTTTTTATCTTACCTCAGGAAGGATGAGCCCAGAGCAAACTAATTGATGAAAATGCCAAGAAAATGTCATGATGTGACGTCATCCCATGGGTCGGTGATGACTTGGTGCTTGCACAGGGGACGACCTTCACCTTTAAAAAGGTGAAGGTCGTCCCCTGTGCAAGCACCAGTCGTTTCCGACTCAGGGGTGACGTTGCTTTCACGACGTTTTCACGGCAGACTTTTTAAGGGTTGGTTTGCCATTGCCTTCCCCAGTCATCTACGCTTCCTCCCAGCAAGCTGGGGACTCATTTGACCGACCTCGGAAGGATGGAAGGCTGAGTCAACCTCAAGCCAACTACCTGAAAACCCAGCTTCCGCCGGGGATTGGACTCAGGCCGTGAGCAGAACTTAGGACTGCAGTACTGACCTCGGAAGGATGGAAGGCTGAGTCAACCTCAAGCCAACTACCTGAAAACCCAGCTTCCGCCGGGGATTGGACTCAGGCCGTGAGCAGAACTTAGGACTGCAGTACTGCAGCTTTAACACTCTGCGCCACGGGGCTCTTTACCTTCACCTTTGCTCTCTACCTAAAGGAGTCTTGGAGCATCTTAGAATCTCCTTGCCTTCCGCTCCTCACAAGAATCACCCTGTGAAATAGGTGGGGCTGAGAGACCTCTGAGAGAACCATGACTGGCCCAAGGTCACCCGGCTGCCTGCATATGGAGGAGCAGTGGGGACTCAAACACAGTTCTCCAGATTAGAGCCCTGCCGCTCTTAACCGCTACACCGAACTGGCGAGATGAACAGCCCTATTGCGGCAACGGGCCCCTTTGGCAGTCCTGGCAAAACAAGCCCACCTTCCCAACCTCTGAAGCCGACCTCCCCCGGCCCTGCTCCGACCCAAGACAAACTGAGGCACTCACGGACGACGTAGATGTAGGCATTGGCCAAGAGGCTGCCATGCTTGTTATGGGCGAGGCACTGGATCACAGCTGTATCGTTGGGCTCCACTTGGCTAAGGATGAGAGCTCCACGCTGCAGCATCCTCCTCGGGTCCGGCGGCAGATCTGAAACCCAACCGGAAATTTAGGCACAGAAGAAGAAGAAGAAGAAGATGATGATATTGGATTTATATCCCACCCTCCACTCTGAATTTTGGAGACTCAGAGCAGCTTATAGTCTCCTTTATCTCCTTCCTCAACAACAGACACCCTGTGAGGTGGGTGGGGCCGAGAGAGCTCTCCCAGCAGCTGCCCTTTCAAGGACAACCTCTGCCAGAGCTATGGCTGACCCAAGGCCATTCCAGCAGCTGCAAGTGGAGGAGTTGGAATCAAACCCTGTGAGGTGGGTGGGGCTGAGAGGGCTCTCCCAGCAGCTGCCCTTTCAAGGACAACCTCTGCCAGAGCTATGGCTGACCCAAGGCCATTCCAGCAGCTGCAAGTGGAGGAGGGGGGAATCAAACCCTGTGAGGTGGGTGGGGCTGAGAGGGCTCTCCCAGCAGCTGCCCTTTCAAGGACAACCTCTGCCAGAGGTATGGCTGACCCAAGCAAGGGCAGTTGGACGCTTGGGGAACCTTGTCTCCTCACCTCCCGTGTTCCCCGGCTGCTCACTCACTTTTTAGCGGAACTCCGTTGATTCTCCACTCCATTTCCGGTCGGGGTTTCCCGTAGGCCTCGCAGGGCAGGCGCACGTTCTCCCCTGGCCCGTAGAGGTGGCTCTGTGGCTCTTTGGTCCAGTACGGAGCAGCTGATGGAAGAAGAGAGCAGCCTCGGCGTTAAGGGGACCGATTCAAACCACCTCCCTCCCCCTTCCGGATTTCGGTTGGCTATTTGTGCCCAGCCAACTTTTGAAACCAAAAAGACAGGGGTTCACATTTCTTGTCCTGATCTTTAAAGCTCTGTAACTTTTCTTTTTGCTGCTGAGTCACAGTCAACTTACGGCAACCCTGCAGGGGTTTCCAAGGCACTCAGAGGTGAAGAAGAAGAAGACTGCAGATTTATACCCCGCACTTCTCTCTGAATCAGAGACTCAGAGCAGCCTACAATCTCCTTTCCCTTCCTCCCCCACAACAGACACCCTGTGAGGTGGGTGGGGCTGAGAGGGCTCTCACAGAATACTCAAGGACAGAGTCTCAGAGCAGCCTACAATCTCCTTTCCCTTCCTCCCCCACAACAGACACCCTGTGAGGTGGGCGGGGCTGAGAGGGCTCTCCCAGAAGCTGCCCTTTCAACGGCAGAGTCTCAGAGGTGCCTACAATCTCCTTTACCTTCCTCCCCCACAACAGACACCCTGTGAGGTGGGTGGGGCTGAGAGAGTTCTTCCAGAAGCTGCCCTTTCAAGGACAACTCCTACAGAGCTATGGCTGACCCAAGGCCATTCCAGCAGCTGCAAGTGGAGGAGTGGGGAATCAAACCCGGTTCTCCCAGATAGGAGTTCTCGCACTTAACCGCTTCCACCAAACTGGCTCTCTGCCCTTCCACTGCCTGCCTCCGCATAGTGACCCTGGTATTCCTTGGCGGTCTCCCACTCAAGCGCTAACCAGGGAAGATCCAGCTTAGCTTCCAAGATCTGATGAGAGCAGGCTAGCCTGAGCCTTCCAGGTCTAACAGAGATGAACAAAGGTGGTTCGCCATTGCCTGTCTCTGTAGAGCAACCCTGAATTTCCCGGGTTGTCTCCAACACAAGTACTCACCAGAGCTGACCCTACTTAGCTTCCGAGATCTGAGTAGACCAGGCAGGCCTGAGCTTAAAGTAGGACTCATCTTCAATACTTATCCACAGGGGTGGAATTCTAGCAGGAGCTCCTTTGCATATTAGGCCAAACATCCCTGATGCAGCCAATCCTCCAAGAGCTTACAAGGCTCTTTTTTGTAAACTCCTGGACGACTGGCTACATCAGGGGTGTGTGGCCAAATATACAAAGGAGCTCCTGCTAGAATTCCACCCCTGCTTATCCACAAAGAATGTCAAGACAAATACTGCCCACGCTGTCAAATACTCAGGGCTTTTTTGGTACCAGGAACTCCTTTGCATATTAGGCCACACACCCCTGATGTAGCCAATCCTCCTGGAGCTTACAGTAGGCCCTGGAAGAAGAGCCCTGTAAGCTCTTGGAGGATTGGCTGCATGAGAGGGGTGTGGCCTAATGTGCAAAGGAGTTCCTGATAGAAAAAAGGCCTGCATCTAGATAAAAGTTTCCTCTCAAGGAGAACTTTGAAGTATACTTTACATCAGGAGTGGGAAACCTCCATCCCGAGGGCCGTATGCGGCCCTCGAGGTCTCTTGGTGTGGCCCTCGGGGATTGCTGGGCCGAACCGAGCCATGTGGCAGCCTCCCTGGGGCCTGGCTGGCCAGCGAGGATCGTGGGGCCCAGCCGCGCTGTGCAGCAGCCTCCCCAGGGCCAGGCAGGGATCACAGGGCCCAGATGTACTATGCGGCAGCCTCCCTGGGGCCTGGCTGGCCGGCCAGAATTGCTGCAGGGCCTGGAGAAGTTACTGCCACAGTTCAGTTTGCACTTGATTATCCCAGAGGGTGGGACCTAATATGCTAATATCAGGGGATGTGGTCTAATATGCTACTGAGTTCCTGCTGGGCTTTTTCTACAAAAAAAGCCCTGGACCTATGCATTTGCCAAGGGCGGCGGGCCGTGTGTGTGTGTGTGCCAGATTAGGCTCTCCTAATAGAAATAGAAAAACAATTGTTTGCATTAGTTTTGCTGGACTGAATCATTCTCCCTCAAAGGAGCACTATTTTTTAAGTTGATATTTTTTTACGCCCCGCAAATGATATTATAAACATCCATATGGCCCTTGGCAGAAAAAAGGCTCCCCAGCCCTGCTTTAGATACTTCTGATGTCCATTCATTTGCCCTGACTGGCATATTTTACACTACCGGTTTCTCAGTTAAGGGCTTGTGGTTTTTGAAAAACCGTGCTCTTAAGCACTCCCAGTCCCTTCTGGGTTGTAACCATAGAACCACAGAACCCTATATCTGGAAGACAGAATTAGGGAAATCGTATTGATGGCCTTTACAGTTCCAGCTTCCAATATCTGGAAAAGTAGAGCTCATACCCTGCCACAAACCCAAATTTTGTGGCAGGATATGAGCCCACTTCTTCAGTGAGCAGTGACTCACGAAAGCTCTGCCACAAAATTTGGTTCTGTAGTAATTAAAAATATTTTACTCTGCTTTTCCAGATACCTGAAGACAGGGCTTTATCTGTAGAAAAAGCCCAGCAGGAACTCATTTGCATATCAGGCCACACACCATGACACCACCATTGTTTCACACAGAGCTTTTTGTGCAAAAAGCCCAGCAAGAACTCATTTGCCTATTAAGTCACACCCCCTGATGTGTGACTTACAGGGCTTTTTTTTTTTTGCTAAAAAAGCCCAGCAGGAATTTATTTGCACAGAACTTTTTTTGTAGCAGGAATGCCTTTGCATATTAGGCCACACCGAACGGATGTAGCCAATCCTCCAAGAGCTTACAGGGCTCTTCTCACGGGGCCTACTGTAAGCTCCAGGAGGACTGGCTGCATCAGGGGGTTGTGGCCTAATATGCAAAGGAGTTCCTGCTATATAAAAAAGCCTTGCATTTGCATATTAGGCCACACACCCCTGATGCCAGGCCAGCTAGAACCACATTCCCGTGCGTTCCTGCTAAAAAAAAATAAGCCGTGCTCTTTCCGCCTGCTGCAGACAGACTAACGCAGTTATGGGTTACCCATCTTGATCCACAAAATCAAATAATAATAAAATCTATAACTTTGGCTGCTTGAAAGTCTCTCGCTGCCTTGCAATAGTTCCCCTGTTGCTCCTTATCTCTGGAAACCCCTTCTACAGTTATCTTCATCTAGTCCTCAATATCTCAATTAAAAACTCACTATTTCCATAAAGCCCTTGTTAAGCCCTTACCATTTTATTGCACACATTATCTCGTTCGTGCTTGTACAGTTTTCTAATTTTGGCAAAACAGTTTCATCGTGCCGTTTATTGAATGTCTCACACCATTTTTACGGCAGGGTTCTTAAATTCCGTAATCCTCTTTGACCCTCAGTAAGAAACACAGACTACAAATAAAGTACATAAAAATAAAACCATACCAAAGTAAATTACGTAAAATAAAACCAAACCAAAGTATTATTGCGATTAAGATATTGATGACAGTTATAACTCTTTCCAGTACTTGGTATTTTACCAGCGTTTAAATACTCTGCAAGAATAAGACCCAACAATTGCTAAATGTTTTTAGATAATACCTAGCGGCTCTTAGGATGGTTAAAACTTAGCAGGAAAATTTATCTAATTGTAAGAGATGGAACCTTTCTATTGTTAATAACGCAACTAAGGGAGTCGCAGATTATTCTTTTAAAGAGAGAATTAAAATATTGTAATAATCAGGCCTCAGATTCAGCAGGAGCTCAGCTCCTGAACCTTTCTGAGGGTTCCTCCTCTTCCTCCCCACCTACCTTGCCCATTGAACAGTAGGCACAGCTGCATAACAATCCCTGGATTAGGAGAGCGGGCAGGCAGCCAGCCAGCCCCCAGGGGCTTTGCCACACCCCCAGTAGCCCTCATGAACCCCTGGAGAAGCCCGCCCCACCCTTTCTCCACTTTCTATGTGATTTTTGGCTTCCTGGTCTTTTGACTGGAGAGGGCCCAGGAGAGCCCCAGGCGAGCGAGGCCTGCTTGGGCTGGCTGGCTCTCACTCGCCTAGGGCTCTCATTTCTTGCATCAGGTTGCTTTTAGCTGGGGTGCGGGGCAGCATATGCTAATGACTTAATGAGTTACTCCGCTCCTGGTACCACGAAGAGCCGCCGTGGCGCAGAGTGGTGAAGCTGCAGTACAGCAGTCAAACTCTCTACTCACGACCTGGTTCAGGCAGCCGGCTCAAGGTTGACTCAGCCTTCCATTCTTCCAAGGTCGGTAAAATGAGAACCCAGCTTGCTGGGGGGAAAGTGTAAAAGACTGGGGAAGGCAATGGCAAACCGCCCCGTATAAAGTCTGCCGCAAAAACGTCGTGATGCAATGTCATTCCAGAGTCGGAAACGACTGGTGCTTGCACAGGGGACTACCTTTTTTTACCTTATGCTAATGAGCTCCACCACCTATTTTTCTACAAAAACGACCCCTGGTAATAATGAATCCTTAGGTGGGGGCTGGAGATCTCTCAGATAAAGCTCAATTTTCCTGGAGGATATGGTTGCTTTTGAAGAAGAAGATGATGATATTGGATTTATATCCCGCCCTCCACTCCGAAGAGTCTCAGAGCAGCTCACAATCTCCTTTCCCTTCCTCCCCCACAATAGACACCCTGTGAGGTAGATGAAGATATTGGATTTATATCCCGCCCTCCACTCCGAAGAGTCTCAGAGCGGCTCACAATCTCCTTTACCTTCCTCCCCCACAACAGACACCCTGTGAGGTGGGTGGGGCTGAGAGGGCTCTCACAGCAGCTGCCCGTTCAAGGACAACCTCTGTCAGAGGTATGGCTGACCCAAGGCCATTCCAGCAGCTGCAAGTGGGGGAGTGGGGAATCAAACCCGGTTCTCCCAGATAAGAGTCCGCACACTTAACCACTACACCAAACTGGCTCTCTTTTGAAGGTGACCGCTATGGTGTTACCCCCTGCTGAGGTCCCGTCCAGTTCCGCAAAGTTCCAGGAATTCCCCAACCCAGAGTTGGTATATAGGATTGCCCAGGGGTCATTTCGTAGAAAAAGAGATGCTGGAGCTCACTGGCATAACTCATCTGCACAACTCATTTGCACCCGCCACACCCCCTGACATCACCAGAAGGTGTACTAAATTATATTACCTCAGCATCTACCTTAAAATGCTTCTTGAAACACAACTGTCATCATAAAACCTTCCTCCCATCCTACTTTTTCAAATCCTTTCTCCTAGGCGGCCACAGTGGCATGAGGAAGATTTTCCATCTGTCTGCTTGATACGTTTTGGTTATTTCCCCGTTTTTGGCGGGGAAAATATCAGAACGTTTGTCAGATCTTAAGAGTTCAGCAAAATTCTCACAGGGGGTTTCAACAATGGAGCCCAGAAGCAAGTATTGTGGAGGGGGCCGGGGGGGGGGGGTGAGAAAGGAAGAGCACAATAAAATGTAGAGGTTCCAGAGCGCCACTCCTGTAAGCTCCCACCCCAAATTAGGCCTGGGGTCACCAGTCTCCAGGTAGGGGCTGGAGATCTCCCAGAATTCCAACTGGTCTCCAGGTTATAGAGATTAATTCCCCTGGAGAAAAATGGCAGCTCTGAGACTAGGACTATATGGTGCTGAACTTCACTGAGGTCCTCGCCAAATTCTGCCCTCCCCAGGCCCCACCCCCCCAAATCCCCACCCTAGTTGGCAACCCGAGATATTCCAGTACCACCCATGAGCCAGTCTAACCTTAAACCATAGCCCTGTTTTCTTAATGAAAATGGTGTTAGCCCAGGTATGGAAACCCAAGAAAACACCTAGCATTAAATCTTGGTTTACAAAGGTCTGGGACTTTGTGATAAAAGACAAACTGGCTACTCAGATAGAAGAAAGCGGTAGACAAGTGCACCTTTAAGACCAACGAAGTTTTATTCCGAATGTCAGCTTTCGTATGCTCTTAAGCAGACTTCATCAGACCAAATGGGAATGGAAGCAGCAGTTCTTAATATAAGTGGGCAGTGTGGAATCATGGGAATGTTTTTAGCAGATTAAAAGAATCACAAATAGGGATCTGTATTTGTTAGCGTTAGGACAAAGCAGGGCTGAAAAAACAATGGAGGGTGATAAAAAGCAGACTGCTGTCGTAGGTGCGAAGCGCTATAAATCTAGGTAACATTCTGGCTTTGTTAGTTTAAACAGAGGGCATGGTTTCTCAAGAGATTATAACATCCATTATAGTTTGCCATTAAAAAAAAAAGGAAGACATTAAAATACAGTGGAGGATGGGTTGGTATAGGCTAGAAAATCCTGAAATGGGATAATATTTTTGTAGAAAAATGGTTTGTATTTTTTTGAGTTGGTTAATTCTAAAGGTTCTGAAGACTGTAAAATGCCAATCAAATACACAGACTTTGTATTAACTTAGTAAGGATATTAATGGTTAATTTCATCCCTAGCTGTATGGCTGGGGCTGATGGGAGTAGTAGGTAAAAAACATCTGGAGAGCTACCGCTGGCCACCCCTGTTCTATAATATGTGATTGTAAGGCTGCGTTGTTCTTCTGAAAATTTTGTTGCATATTTTGATTTTGTTTGAATAAAAGTTGTTTAAAAGTTTTTTTAAAAAACCCAAAGAGTCAGTCAGCGCTTCTGTAGCTGTTTGGCTTTTTGCTGCAGCCATTCAGAGCTGCTGCCGAAGACTAACGGGTGGGGCTGTGTCCTCTCCCCCCCCCTTTGGTGCCCCTGCCCAAACCCATGCCGTCACTCTCTGTAAATGTGTCTGAGAAGAGAAGCGGGCGATGCATTTTGAAAACAAGATGTTTACGGCCTATAAAACCGCACGGACTCGGCATTTTCATTTGCAAATTTCCTGCTGGGAAATGGGCCAACTGGGAAATGGGCACGCTCCCTAATTCTGAAAGGACTCGAGTCCCCAGAGTTCTCCTGGCCTCTAAAAAGCTGCTCTTGTTTTCCACTGGGAAGCAATGTCCCCTCTAAGCTGCGGAGTCTTGTGAGCAGAAATTTTACTTTGTGAGTTACCAGCATTAAAGTCGTGAGCTACAGCATACATTCGTTTGCTCTGGGGCCGTTTTTCACGAGCTAAGACAAAGATGTGCAAGCCAGAGACTAAAAAACTGTGAGCTAGCTCACACTAACTCAGTGCTGGCAAGCTGCTTATTCACCTTGACTGGACAGCAGGAGTGGCCAAACTGTGGCTCGGGAGCCACATGTGGCTCTTTCATGCACATTATGTGGTTCTTGATGCTACCATCACCCCATAGGCCAGCTCAGAAAAGGCATCTGGCTCTTTAAATAACTTCTCCAAGCTAAGTCAGCTGGCAGCTTGGAAAATGCATTTAAAGTTAAAATTGCTTTCTTTCCACCTCCACCTCCCTTCCCACCCATCTATTTGCTTTCCTTCCTTCCTGTCTTGTGACTCTCAAACAGGGTGGAATTCTAGCAGGAGCTCCTTTGCATATTATGCCGCACCCCCCGATGTAGCCAATCCTCCAAGAGCATACAAAAAAGAGCCTTGTAAGCTACTGGAGGATTGGCTACATCTGGGGGCGTAGCCTAATATGCAAAGGAGCTCCTGCTAGAATTCCACCCCTGCTTCAAACATCTGACGTTTACTCTATGCGGCTCATCTTAAAAATCTTAAAACCCTGCCTGCCTCAAATCCCCCATTTTCCCAGCTTTGTTGGTAGTTCCCCCCCGCTCCCTTGCTGCAATCCTGAACATACCTTCAACCGTAACGTGATAGGTGTGCTGTGTGTAGCCCTCCGAATTGCGAGCGATGCACTGGTATTCTCCATCGTCCTCTTCTGTCACGTCTTCGATGCGCAGGGTCCGGTTGAAGTTCTCGATGATTGCGCGATTTAAGGGCATGAGACCGTCTTTGTAGACCCATTCCACGGTAGGTGTGGGGCTGTGGTGGGAAGAGAAGAACGAGAGTGTCAGGAAAACCAGCTTCCCCCTCTGGTCTAAGTAGGGTTGCCAAGTCCAATTCAAGAAATATTTAGAGACTTTGGGGGTAGAGCCAAGAGACTTTGGGGGTGGAGCCAGGAGACTTTGGGGGTAGAACCAGGAGAAAGGGTGTGACAACAAGCAGAACTGAACTCCAAAGGGAGTTCTGGCCATCACATTTAAAGGGACCGCACACCTTTTAAAATGCCTCCCTTCCTTAGGAAACAATGAAGGATAGGGGCACCTTCTTTTGGGGCTCATAGAATTGGACCCCCTGGTTCAATCTTTTTGAAACTTGGGGGGTACTTTGGGGAGTGGCACTTGATGCTATTCTGAAAATTTGGTGCCTCTACCTCAAAACACAGCTCCCCCAGAGCCCCAGATACCTGCGGATCAATTCCCCATTATTTCCTATGGCAATAAGTCTCCATAGGGTATAATGGGAGTGCCCAGCAAACATTTTCCTCCCCTCCCCCCGCTTTCTGGTGAAGTGAGGGGAGGGCCTTCAAACCGGAGGATCCCCTGCCACCACCTGGGGATTGGCAACCCTAGGTCTAAGAGAAAGGAAACTGAGGGCTCAGAGTTGTGTCATGTATTCTCTCCACTGGGTCCTCTCTCCTGGTAGGTTTGCCAACCTCCAGGTAGGACCTGGAGATCTCCTGGTGTTACAACTGATCTCCACGCTACAGAGATCAGTTCGCCTAAAAAAATGGCAGCTTTGGACAGTGGACCGTATGACAAAGAATCATAGAATCAAATAAATGGAAGGGACCTCCAGGGTCATCTAGTCCAACCCCCTGCACAATGCAGGAAATTCACAAATACTTTCCCCCTGCGCACACTCAGTGACTCCTGTTCCATGCCCTGAAAACAGCAAAAAACCCACCAGGATCCCTGGCCAAATTGACCTGGAGAGAAATTGCTTCATGACCCCAAAGTGCCAACAGCTTAAGAACATAAGAGAACCCATGTTGGATCATGCCAATGGCCCATCCAATCCAACACTCTGCGTCACACAGTGGCCTATATATATATAGCCTCTGCTCCATATTTTTATCCAATCCCCTCTTGAAGCTATGCTTGTAGCCGCCACAACCTCCTGTGGCAGTGAATTCCACATGTTAATCACCCTTTGGGTGAAGAAGTAATTCCTTTTATCCGTTTTAACCCAACTGCTCAGCAATTTCATTGAATGCCCACGAGTTCTTGTATTGTGAGAAAGGGAGAAAAGGACTTCTTTCTCTACTTTCTCCAACCCATGCATAATCTTCTAAACCTCTCTCATGTCACCCTGCAGTCGACGTTTCTCCAAGCTAAAGAGCCCCAAGCATTTTAACCTTTCTTCATAGGGAAAGTGTTCCAACCCTTTAATCCCTGGGCGTAGCATAAAGCTTTTCCCCGGGCGTAGCATAGAGGGGACACGAGAACTAAGCATTGCCGAAACCCTTTCTGCCCTCCTCCTCACGACCTGTCGAAGTTCACAGGATCTTCATTGCTGTCAGAGGGCCATCTAGCCTCTGTTTAAAAACCTCCAAGGAAGAAGAAGAAGAGGAAGATACTGGATTTATATCCCACCCTGCACTCCGAAGAGTCTCAGAGCGTCTCACAATCTCCTTTCCCTTCCTCCCCCACAACAGACACCCTGTGAGGTAGATGAAGATATTGGATTTATATCCCGCCCTCCACTCCGAAGAGTCTCAGAGCGGCTCACAATCTCCTTTCCCTTCCTCCCCACAACAGACACCCTGTGAGGTAGATGAAGATATTGGATTTATATCCCGCCCTCCACTCCGAAGAGTCTCAGAGCGTCTCACAATCTCCTTTCCCTTCCTCCCCCTCAACAGACACCCTGTGAGGTAGATGAAGAGACTGGATTTATATCCCGCCCTCCACTCCGAAGTGTCTCAGAGCGGCTCACAATCCCCTTTCCCTTCCTCCCCACAACAGACACCCTGTGAGGTAGATGAAGATATTGGATTTATATCCCGCCCTCCACTCCGAAGAGTCTCAGAGCGGCTCAAAATCCCCTAATATGCAAAGAAGAAGAAGAAGAAGATATTGGATTTATATCCCGCCCTCCACTCCGAAGAGTCTCAGAGCAGCTCACAATCTCCTTGACCTTCCTCCCCCACAACAGACACCCTATGAGGTAGATGAAGATATTGGATTTATATCCCGCCCTCCACTCCGAAGAGTCTCAGAGCGGCTCACAATCCCCTTTCCCTTCCTCCCCACAACAGACACCCTGTGAGGTGGGTGGGGCTGGAGAGGGCTCTCACAGCAGCTGCCCTTTCAAGGACAACTTCTGCCAGAGCTATGGCTGACCCAAGGCCATTCCAGCAGGTGCAAGTGGAGGAGTGGGGAATCAAACCCGGTTCTCTCATATGAGAGTCCGCTCACTTAACCACTACACCAAACTGGCTCTCCACCTCCCGAAGAAGCCCGTTCCACTGAGGAACTGCATCACCTACCCGCTGAAGTCTCTCTCTTCCCTCAACTGTACTTTCCCCCCGGTACTGGTCCCAGAACTCCTGGAATTGTGCTAATGAGCTCCGGCACCGCTTTTTCTACGAAATGACCCCTGAATATAAATAAATAAAATAAACTCCAGGGTGGGAAATACTTGGGGAGATTTTGGGGATAGGGCCTGAGGAGGTCAAGATTTGGGGTGGGACTTCTGCCACAGAGTCCACCGTGCCAGAGAGCCCTCCCTTCAAAGCAGCCATTTTCTCAAGGGAAACTGATCCCTGTGTGGGAGATCTCCAGCCCCCGCCTGGAGATTGGGAACCCTAACTCAAAAATGAAAGTTAAATAAATAATTAAATTGATAAACTGTCTCTCCTTTAAAAAAACGGAGTGCAATTTGGCAAGAAGACTCGATAAGCACAGTGACCTCAGAGAAAGTCAGCGTTTCTCCCCCACCCCGCTTCTCCAAGCGCCTTTGTGTTGCCCTTGAAATCATCCTAATAGCAAGCTTTTAATGAAGCCATTACAAAGCCCACGCCCAAAGTCTCTTTGTTTTCTGGCGTTAGTGGGTTTTCCCCTCACAGTCTGCAGAGAACCTAGGTAATGTCCCTCTCCAAAGAAACCAATGTGTGTGTGGGGTGTGTGTGTGGGGGAGAGACATTTCCCTAATTGAACAAGCCCCACTTTTGGATCCAAAATCTGCCTCTTGTAGGCAGAACTAGAAGTGCTAGATGATTCCATCATGATTTTCCCTGAGGACTGTTTAAAAATGAAAATAATTTGCTCAAACACAGCTGAAGGGGTTGGGGAGGGAACACAGACAGGAAAGGGGCAATTTAACTCTTTCTCTCACGCTGTTTTCCCGCCAAAAATGCCGCCACCGCTGCCTAAATCACTTTTATCACTGCTGAGGGAAAACATGAGTATTCGTCCCTTTCTACCAATGCAAATAAAAAAGTTGGCATGGTGGTTTTCGACAGGAAAAGAGTACAACAAAGGGGAAGTTAAATAGCTCTTCTCTCCCCTAAAGCTGTCTCTTCTCACCTTTAAATCATTGTTCCTGGGGTTCTATTCTTTAAAACAAAAAAAGACTGGGGGGAAAAATCAATCACAGATCTTCATGTAGATAGATCAAGATGGGGAGACATGTTAGTTTGTCTGTAACAGTAGAAAAAGAGTTCAGGAGTACCTTAAAAAACTAACACTTCTGGAGGCAAATAGCTAATCAAATTAATTACTAACATAAATCTAACATTGGACCCAGAGATTTTCTTATTAAGTAAATGGTCATATCCAAACCGAAACACACAACGAAGTGAAATGGTACACATCTTATTGTCACTAGCTCACATACTGTTAGCATCAAGAGGGGATTGGATAAACATCTGAAGCAGAGTTCCATCAGTGACTCTTAGCCACAGTGTATTGTTGGAATTCTGTCTGGGGCAGTGATGCTCCGTATTCTTGGTGCATGGGGGGGCAACAGTGGGAGGTCTTCTAGTGTCCTGGCCCCACTGATGGACCTCCTGATGGCACCTGGGTTTTTTGGCCACTGTGACACAGAGTGTTGGACTGGATGGGCCATCGGCCTGATCCAGCATGGCTTCTCTTATGTCTGGGGCAGTGATACTCTGTCTTCTTAGTCCTTGGGGACCAAGAACAGGAAGGCTTCTGTAGTTCTGGCTCTGCTGGTGGACCTCCTGATGGTGCCTGGTTTTTTGGCCACTGTGACACAGAGTGTTGGACTGGATGGGCCATTGGCGTGATCCAACATGGCTTCTCTTATGTTCTTATGTGACACAGAGTGTTGGACTGGATGGGCCATTGGCGTGATCCAACATGGCTTCTCTTATGTGACACAGAGTGTTGGACTGGATGGGCCATTGGCATGATCCAACATGGCTTCTCTTATGTTCTTATGTGACACAGAGTGTTGGACTGGATGGGCCATTGGCGTGATCCAACATGGCTTCTCTTATGTTCTTATGTGACACAGAGTGTTGGACTGGATGGGCCACTGGCCTGATCCAACAGGGCTTCTCTTATGTTCTTATGTGACACAGAGTGTTGGACTGGATGGGCCACTGGCCTGATCCAACAGGGCTTCTCTTATGTTCTTATGTGACACAGAGTGTTGGACTGCATGGGCCATTGGCCTGATCCAACATGACTTCTCTTATGTTCTTATGTGACACAGAGTGTTGGACTGGATGGGCCACTGGCCTGATCCAACAGGGCTTCTCTTATGTTCTTATGTGACACAGAGTGTTGGACTGGATGGGCCACTGGCCTGATCCAACATGACTTCTCTTATGTTCTTATGTGACACAGAGTGTTGGACTGGATGGGCCACTGGCCTGATCCAACAGGGCTTCTCTTATGTTCTTATGTGACACAGAGTGTTGGACTGCATGGGCCATTGGCCTGATCCAACATGACTTCTCTTATGTTCTTATGTGACTCAGAGTGTTGGATTGGAGGGGCCATTGGCCTGATCCAACATGGCTTCTCTTATGTTCTTATGTCTAGCAACCCAACCCCTCCTGTTCCTCCTCAGTGGCCAAGAGGGATCTGGCAACCAAAGTGCTAGGCCAAACACTGGTAATCTGAACATACCATACCAAACCTTTAATGGCATAATAGATTCAGATAAAAATACACAGAATATAAAAATTTAAACATTGGAGATAAAATCAAAATAAAACCGAGCTTACAGATACATTCAAACATGCTCAGAATTAAATTTAAGGATGTCAGCCAGAAATTTTGCCACAGCCTCACTAACCACCCCCTCAGTGTCACTCAATAAATAATAACAGGGTGGCAGAATAGACAAATCTGGAGAAAAAGAAAGCTTGCCAAATAAATCTTTACGGAGGTTATGGTAAAAAGAACAATCAAGCAATATATGCTGGATTGAGTCAGGGGTATTCGCTCCACAGGAGCAAAGTCTGTCGGCTAAAGGGACTCGCTGATATCTCCCTTGTAAAACTTTGGAGGGAAACGCGTTTAGTCTGGCCAACATAAATGCCCTGCGATGACTTGGAGTGGTTAGGTCTGATAGATAATTGGGCATTTTGCCACAAAAAGCATAAAGACCTAAGGAAGCTGGAGAGCAAGTATAAGGGAGAGTTGGCCGTAATTTCGTTTCCTCCAATTCCCACAGTCTCAGTTTAATACATCTGAAGATATATGACTCTTCAGAGGTAGAAAAATCATCTACCTCTAACCCCAATTGATTGAGTTTAGACAGAAGCACTGCTGTCCAGGATGAAATATATGGGTCTCTTTTCATACAATCAAGAAGGCTGTTGGGATCTGTTCTAAAATGAATTTTGAGCCAGAATTTAAACACTGCAATCCAGGCTTTTGTCTCCACCAAAGACTGACCCACTTCAGAGCAGAGAGCAAAGTAGGACACACATTTTGGCAAACCAAGAATTTGTCTAAAGAATGAGGCTTGAATGCCCTCCACTTTCCTGGTAAAAGCTGAGATCCATATAGGGATACCATAGAGGATTTGGGCAAGCGTTTTGGCTTTGAATACTTTAATAGCTGCTGGACATCAGGGGTGGAATTCTAGCAGGAGCTCCTTTGCATGTTAGGCCACACCCCTGTGATGTAGCCAATCTCCCAAGAGCTTACAAGGCTCTTTTGTGTAAATTCTATGCAAAGGAGCTCCTCCTTCAAAGTGTAGACTCTCGAAAGATCAAACTCTGAAACTCCTGGTGGTCTCTAAGGTGCTCTGGAACTCAAAGGTAGATCTTCTACTGCAGACCAATCCTGCTACCCTCTGAGACAACCTGCAGAGACAGATGCCATTTCCATCTTCTCCCACAATCCTTTGCAGAACTATCCTTTTGCCCCTTAGACCGCTTATCCCACTTCCAGGAACTTACAACCCCTCCGGAATACACTCCAGGAGCAAGGAATTCCCCTGCAGCGCCATGTGCGAACTGGGCGTTCTCTCCGGCAGCATGATGCGTGGCTTCCTCAAGCGGAGAGAGTTGGCTGCGGAAGAGAAACGAGGGGCGTTCAGGAAATGGAGCCAGGTTCTCCCACCACGCTGGCCTACAGGGCTGCAGTCCCCCTAAAGACTTACTGGGCTTGACTTTCAGTTCGATGGGCTCCTTTTGGACGATGATGCGGGGGCTGAGGAAGTGGGAATTGCAGATGTAGTCCGGATGGCTGTCGGAGAACAGGACGTTGGCGAAATGCAGGTTCCCGTCATGGCCCATGGTGACGCGTTCGTTCTGCTTGATGTGGAGAATCTCTGGGGAGGGGAGAACGGAGAGCAGCAGAGGGGTCAAAGGCCCACAAGAATGGCCAACAAGGTTTCTTTGAGAGCTGCCCACCCCGGCTAATACCAAAACCTTGAATTTGATCCAGTATTTCACTGAAGAAGAAGAAGATATTGGATTTATATCCCGCCCTCCACTCCGAAGAGTCTCAGAGCGGCTCACAATCTCCTTTCCCTTCCTCCCCCACAACAGACACCCTGTGAGGTAGATGAAGATATTGGATTTATATCCCGCCCTCCACTCCGAAGAGTCTCAGAGTGGCTCACAATCTCCTTTCCCTTCCTCCCCCACAACAGACACCTTGGGAGGTAGATGAAGATATTGGATTTATATCCCGCCCTCCACTCCGAAGAGTCTCAGAGCGGCTCACAATCTCCTTTCCCTTCGTCCCCCACAACAGACACCCTGTGAGGTAGATGAAGATATTGGACTTATATCCCACCCTCCACTCCGAAGAGTCTCAGAGCGGCTCACAATGTCTACCTTCCTCCCCCACAACAGACACCTTGGGAGGTAGATGAAGATATTGGATTTATATCCCACCCTCCACTCCGAAGAGTCTCAGAGTGGCTCACAATCTCCTTTCCCTTCCTCCCCCACAACAGTCACCCTGTGAGGTAGATGAAGATATTGGATTTATATCCCGCCCTCCACTCCGAAGAGTTTCAGAGCGGCTACAATCTCCTTTACCTTCCTGCCCCACAACAGACACCCTGTGAGGTGGATGGGGCTGGAGAGGGCTCTCACAGCAGCTGCCCTTTCAAGGACAACCTCTGCCAGAGCTATGGCTAACCCAAGGCCATGCTAGCAGGTGCAAGTGGAGGAGTGGGGAATCAAACCCGGTTCTTCTAGATAAGAGTCCACACACTTAACCACTACACCAAACTGGCTCTTCACTGGAAGCCAATGCAGCTCACACAGCACGGCTTGAAAACGTGCTAATTGCAGGGTACCCATAAGGATCTGTGCCACCGCATTCTCTACCAGCTGGAGTTTCTGGGTCAGTCTCAAGGGTAGCTCTATGTGGGGAGAGCTGTAGTAGTCTAGCCTGGAGGTGACTGTTGTGTGGATTACTGTGGCTAGATCAAGGCAAGACAGGTAGGGAACTGATTGCCTCACATGGCGTAGCTCGAAGAATGACAGTCTGGCAAATTTTATGGCCTGCCCCTCTACGTTGGGGACACTGTGTCCTAACCAATACTCCCTCTAAGCTGTGGAGTCTTGTGAGCAAAAATTCTATTTTGTGAGCTACTGGCATTTAAAGGTGCGCGCGAGTGATTTGGCTACTGCATAAATTCGTTTGCTCTGGGGCCATCCTTCCCGAGTTAAGACAAAAATGCGTGAGCCAGATGCTAAAAAACGGTGAGCTAGCTCACACTAATGCTAGAAAAAGAAGACCGTAGATTTATACCCTGCCCTTCTCTCTGAATCAGAGTCTCAGAGCGGTTTACAACCTCCTTTATCTTCTTTCCCCACAACAGACACCCTGTGAGGTGGGTGGGGCTGAGAGACCTCTGACAGAAACTGCCCTTTCAAGGACAGCTCATAAGAACATAAGAACATAAGAGAAGCCATGTTAGATCAGGCCAATGGCCCATCCAGTCCAACATTCTGTGTCACACAGCGGCCAAATATATATATATATTATATATATATATATACACACACACACACACACACACACACACTGTGGCTAATAGCCACTGATGGACCTCTGCTCCATATTTTTATCTAACCCCCTCTTGAAGGTGGCCATGCTTGTGGCCGCCACCACCTCCTGTGGCAGTGAATTCCACATGTTAATCACCCTTTGGGTGAAGAAGTACTTCCTTTTATCTGTTTTAACCTGTCTGCTCAGCAATTTCATCGAATGCCCACGAGTTCTCGTATTGTGAGAAAGGGAGAAAAGTACTTCTTTCTCTACTTTCTCCATCCCATGCATTATCTTGTAAACCTCTATCATGTCACCCCTCAGTCGACGTTTCTCCAAGCTAAAGAGCCCTAAGCGTTTCAACCTTTCTTCATAGGGAAGGTGTTCCAGCCCTTTAATCATTCTAGTTGCCCTTTTCTGAACTTTCTCCAATGCTATAATATCCTTTTTGAGGTGCGGCAACCAGAACTGCACACAGTACTCCAAATGAGAGAGTTAGCTGCGAGAGCTACAGCTAACCCAAGGCCATTCCAGCAGCGGCGAGTGGAGGAGTGGGGAATCAAACCCAGTTCTCCCAGATAAGAGTCCGCATAAATAACCACTACACCAAACTCAGCTTAGAGGGAACACTGGTTCTACTAACCAAACCAGCAGACGTCCCATGGAAAGCAATTGACCATCCTATTTCGTTCAGATCTATAGGCAGCAGTCTGGAATACTCACGGCTATTTAGCCAGTAGATTCTGGCGGAAAGAGCGCTGGTGGGCGGGTTGCAGGGTAAGACCGCCGAGTCCCCTTCCTCCACTTCCACGGGGGCCACGATCTCCTTAGGCCACTGGGGAGGATCTGGAAGGAGAGAACGCAAACAAGAGAGAAGGAAATTAGGGCAGGAGGCACGAGTTTAGAAATCGCCAAAGGAAAGGGTTACGGGCAGGGGGCTCTTTTGCATATTAGGCCACACACCCCTGACGTAGTCAATCCTCAGGAGCTTACAAGGCTCTCTTTTGTTAGCTCTTGGAGGATTGGCTACATTGGGCGGGGGATGTGGCCTAATATGCAAAGGAGCTCCTGCTAGAATCCCACCCCTGGTTACAGGCATGAACAGCAAAGCTTTTCCCCTCCCTTAGATCCTGCTTGTCTCCACTTCCTCCTTGGCCTTAGGGAAGGCTGTACGGCTAGTGGGCCTTTGATGATTATCGAGCGAGCGGAAAGCTTCAGTGTGGCCAGATCACGTACAGCATGCAGTGTGGTGCGGGAGGGGGGCCGGAGTTCGAGTTCCTCACTGACAGATTCAGAAACAAACTAAAGCAAGGCAGAGAGAGAGAGCAAAAAGAGAAAGAGAAAGCATGAGAAAAGGGAGAGAGAAAGAGAATGAGAGCGAGGGAAAAGAACGAGAAAGGGAAAGACAGAAATCTTCTGTGGTTCTCCAGGGAAAAAGAGCCAAACCATCTGTTACACTTTAAAAGGCGTAGCTGCTGCTAACCTACATTCCCCCCCCCCCCCCGCACCGTATCTTCTAGCCATATGAACATATGAAGCTGCCTTATACTGAATCCCTTGGTCCGTCAAAGTCAGTATTGTCTTCTCAGACTGGCAGCGGCTCTCCAGGGTCTCCAGCTGAGGTTTTTCACACCTATTTGCCTGGACCCTTTTTTGAAGATGCCAGGGATTGAACCTGGGACCTTCTGCTTCCCAAGCAGATGTTCTACCACTGAGCCACCGTCCCTCCCCTAATGCTGGGCATGTTTGCTTAAAGCAGAAAAGCACGGTTATTTTATTAATTTAAAAAATAATTAGCTGCCTTTCTGCCTTGTGAAACTCAAGGTGACTCATTATAACATCATTTTTTAAAAAATTAAAATCTCCAATGAGAACCGCCAATCTATTTAATTACTCAAATGTAACAAAAGGGGGAACGCAGTAACGGATAGCCCAAGAACAAAACCCACAGGAACCTGGGTTCAAAAAAACCCCCTATACATGAAGTTATGCAATGTTCATAAAAATCCAAAAGGTATGTAATTAACAAATAGGTACAAAGAATTCCGTTCTGTAGAGACACAGTCCTTACAATGAAATAATCTCCTTGTAATAAAGTCCTTACAACCAAGTAGTACTACCAGGATTTTGAATCGTATGAAGCTGTATGACTGATAGGTATTATTAATCTGGATCCCGAGAAGAGAAAATATATCTTTCCTTGTATGTGTGCGGAATGAAATTGATTGATAGAATCGCCCTTGAGTGAAATAAGACTTAACTGACGAAGGGCCACGTTCTGAAATGCGCTTCGCATCCGGAAATCGCATCGTGTGGTGTTACATTTGTATTTTGAGACTACTATACATCATACCAGAATATCTACTCATTTGAAGACAGCATCGATCGTCACATATATGCCCCGGAGGTCGCTTCATTCGGCCTCCCAAGATCTTTTGCCCACCCGGCCCAAGATCTTGCCTCTACCAGGGCCAGGGCCTTTTCCGTCTTGGCCCCGACCTGGTGGAATCAGTTCCCTATGGAGGTCTGGACCCTACCTGGCTTGTTAGCCTTTCGTAGGGCCTGTAAAACGGAGCCGTTGCGCCAGGTCTTTGGATGAGGCGACGGGGTATTTATTAGATCGGTTGGCCACCTCTACTGTACTATTCTGTGGTACCACCATTTTGTTATACCATCTTGCTGGACCATCCTGTTGTACTTCTATTAAAACTTGTAGTTGGTTTTTATTGTGATGTTGCTGGGATTTTACTGTGATTTTTGTACTATTTATGATGTACTCCGCTCTGAGCCCCCAATGGGGGAATGGGTGGAATATAAATAAACTAATACTACTATTACTCCTACTTATGATAATAATAATAAAGAGACTACTTGGTTGTAAGGACTTTATTACAAGGAGATTATTTCGTTGTAAGGACAGTGTCTGTACAGAATGGAATTCTATTTGTTAATTATATACCTTTTCGATTTTTATGAACATTGCGTAGCTTCGTTTATAGCATTTTTTTTTAGCACAGGTTCCCGTGGGTTTTGTTCTTGGATAATCTATTTAATTAGTCAAATGCAGTTCTAAATAAAACTTGCTTTGGACGGGTGAAAGTTGTCATCGCTCTTGAGAGTTCTCCCCAAGCGTCCTGTGAGTTGAAGCGGAGCAGGATTAGGCAAAAGAAGGAGCTAAAGAAAGTGGAGTGGGCCTCCCCACATCATAGGCTTGCCAACTCTGCCTGGGGAAATCTCTGGAGATTTGGGGGCAGAGCCTGGGGAAAGCAGGAGACTCAGAGGGGTCTAATGAAATACAGTCCACTCTCTGAAGCGGTCATTTCCTCCAGGGCAGAGGTGGCCAAACTTGCTTAACATAAGAGCCACACAGAATAAATGCCAAATGTCTGAGAGCCCCAAGACAGGGAGGGAGTGAGGAAGGAAGGAAGGAAGGAAGGAAGGAAGGAAGGAAGGAAGGAAGGAAGGAAGGAAGGAAGGAAGGAAGGAAGGAAGGAAGGAAGGGAGGAAGGAAGGAAGGAAGGAAGGAAGGAAGGAAGGAAGGAAGGAAGGAAGGAAGGAAGGAAGGAAGGAAGGAAGGAAGGAAGGAAGGAAGGAAGGAAGGAAGGAAATAAGGAAGGAAGGAGGGAGGGAAGGAAGGAAGGAAGGAAGGGAGGGAGGGAGGGAAGGAAGGAAGAAAGGAAGGAAGGAAGGAAGGAAGGAAGGAAGGAAGGAAGGAAGGAAGGAAGGAAGGAAGGGAGGGAGGGAGGGAGGGAGGGAGGAGGGAAAGGAGGAAGGGAGGGAGGAAGGAAGGAAGGAAGGAAGGAAGGAAGGAAGGAAGGAAGGAAGGAAGGGAGGGAGGGAGGGAGGGAGGGAGGGAGGGAAATAAGACAAGATAAGATTGTGGGAGAGAGGAAGAAGGGTGGAAAGAAAGTTATTTCAATTTTAAATGCATTCTCCAAGCTGCTGCTTGCCTTAATTTGGAGAAGTAGTTTAAAGAGAGAACTGCTTTCTCCAAGCCAACCAACAGAGTGGTGGGGGCTTCGAGAGCCACACAATATGTGTGGAAGAGCCACACGTGGCTTCCGAGCCACAGTTTGGCCCCCTCTGCTCCAGGGGAACCCAACTCCGTCGGCCTGGAGATCAGCTCTCATTCAGGCTGATCTCCAGCTCCCACAGGCAGCCCGGCAACCCCGTGAAGACGACAGTTCACACAAAGGCACTGTGAGAAAGCAGCCGCTCTTCGGCTGGCTGGGCTTGCGTCGCTAACCAGTGTGCTGCAGTCATGATTAGAAAGAAGAAGATGCCATAAAGTGCAAAATGCATTTCTCCCGGGATTTAAAAGGGCCAGAAAAAAAAAAGCGGGTGTGAAAGGTGGGGGGGGGGACAGCAGAAAGCTCCATTTCGGGAACAGAAACTGAGATGCTGCTGGCAGATGATGGAACGCTTGCCCTTGCCCAGCCCTAAATTCCTCGCCAGTATCGCTTCTCTTTGCAGCCTGCATCCCGGATCGATACCGAGTCGCCTCTCCCGCCTCCTCGCTGCCCCTTCCCTCCTTCCCCAAATGCCTCCAATCCTCTTTTTAAAAAAAATTATCCCTGGCAAGCAGAGAGGAAGGCGAGGCCGGAGAGAAAGCATGGGGGGAGGGGCCCCGCCGAGGTGCGGCTGAAGAAGATTAGCAATTACATCACCCCCAACGCTACGAAACCATGGCAACCATTGCCGTGGAAACAGGGGCGCCCGGATGCACTCCGGGGAGCCCGGGCAGGTAAAAGAGATGGGGGGGAGAGAGAGAGGGAAGGGAAGGAAAAAGACATTTATTGCTAAAGGAGAAGGGGCGAGATTTATTGCTCAGAGAAGGGGGGGGGCTTATGCAAGGCTGTGCAGCAGTCAAGGCCGAGAATCAGCAGCATCAGCGCATACTCGGCAAGATAAAATATGACTGTATGTGGGGCGTGTGTGCGTGCGTGAGAGACAGAGAGGAGCGATCCAGAGGCTTGAAAACAGGGCTGCTTAACCCCCAGGCGGGGCTTGGAGATCTTCTGGAATTACCACAGATTTCCAGATAACCATGATCTGTTAGGAACATCAGAGAAGCCATGTTGTATCAGGCCAGTGGCCCCTCCAGTCCAAAACTCTGTGTCACATAAGAGAAGCCTTGTTGGATCAGGCCAATGGCCCCTCCAGTCCAACACTCTGTGTCACATAAGAACATAAGAGAAGCCATGTTGGATCAGGCCAATGGCCCATCCAGCCCAACACTCTATGTCACACAGTGGCCAAAACCCCCAGGTGCTATCAGGAGGTCCATCAGTGGGGCCAGCACACTAGAAGCCCTTCCACTGTGCCCCCCCCCAAGCACCAAGAATACAGAGCATCACTGCCCCAGACATAAGAACAGAAGAGAAGCCATATTGGATCAGGCCAATGGCCCATCCAGCCCAACACTCTATGTCACACAGTGGCCAAAACCCCCAGGTGCTATCAGGAGGTCCATCAGTGGGGCCAGGACACTAGAAGCCCTCCCACTGTGCCTCCCCCAACGCACCAAGAATACAGAGCATCACTGCCCCAGACAGAGAGTTCCAACAATATGCTGTGGCTACTGTTCCCCTGGAGGAAATGGCAACTTTGAAGGGTGGACTCTAGGATGTTCTACTTTATCCTCCTCACATGAGCAGACTCCCTTGAGATTTGGGGGCGGAGCCTGGGGAAAGGAGGAGACTCAAATATCCAGGAGTTTCCCAAGGGAAAGTTGGCAGCCCCAGCTTGGAATAAGGAGCTCTCTGTGTGTCTTTATAGAAAGGAATGGGCAAGAATTGCCCTGGAATTACGATATATAGATCAGTTCCCACGGAGAAAATGGCTCCTCCAAATGGAGAGCGGCTGCAGCTCAGTGGAAGAGCCTCTGGTTGCCATGCAGAAGGTCCCAGGTTCAATCCCCAGCATCTCCCATTAAAAAGATCAGGCAGGAGGTGATAAGACCTTGACCTGAGACCCTGGCTCAGTGGCAGAGCCTCTGCTCAGCATGCAGAGGGTCCCAGGTTCAATTCCTGGCATCTCCAGTTAAAAGGACCAGGCAGGAGGTGATGGGAAAGACCTTGACCTGAGACCCTGGCTCAGCAGCAGAACCTCTGCTTGGCAGGCAGAAGGTCCCAGGTTCAATCCCTGGCATCTCCAGTTAAAAGGACCAGGCAGGAGGTGATGGGAAAAACCTCAGTCTGGGACCCTGGCTCAGTGGCAGAGCTTCTTCTTGGCATGCAGAAGGTCCCAGGTTCAATCCCCAGCATCTCCCATTAAGAAGATCAGGCAGGAGGTGATGGGAAAGACCTTGACCTTAGACGCTGGATCAGTGGTAGAGCACCTGCTTGGCATGCAGAAGGTCCCAGGTTCAATCCGCGGCATCTCCACTTAAAAGGACCAGGCAGGAGGTGATAAGGCCTTGACTTGAAACCCTGGCTCAGTGACAGAGCTTCTGCTCTGTATGCAGAAGGTCCCAGGTTCAATCCCCGGCATCTCCACTTAAAAGGACCAGGCAAGAGGATACCCTGGAGAGCCACTGCCTGTCTGAGTAGACCAGATTCTGGAAGCAGCAAGCTGCCTTGGGGCTGAATTCTGTAGCCTTCTCGCTCCTTCCCCTCCAAGCTCCACCCTCCCCAAGCTCCACCCCCAAATCTCCAGGAATTTCCCGACTGGACTTGACAACCGAAACTGAAGAGCCTCGAGAGAACAGCGGGGCAGGGAGCACTCACTCTCAGCCACGATGCGGCTCTCCGTGCTCATGGCGGTGCCCAGGGGGTTGCTGGCGTAACACCGATAGATGCCCTGGTACTTAGTCACCGCATTCCCGTTGCTTGTTGTCGTGATCACCACAGACCCCGAACCGTCCTCCTGAGTCACCCCCGCATCCTTCTCGGGGTCGAACTCTTTCCCGTCCTTGGTCCACCGGAACCTGCCAAATCGGGAGAGGAAAAGAAAAATTCAGTCAAAAGGGGGGAAGGAACGATTACACAGTTATGTAGGGTCAGGGGTGGAATTCTAGCAGGAGCTCCTTTGCGTATTAGGCCACGCCCCCTGATGTAGCCAATCCTCCAAGAGCTTACAAAGATAGAGCCTTGTAAGCTCTTGGAGGACTGGCTACATCAGGGAGGGTGGCCTAATATGCAAAGGAGCTCCTGCTAGGATTCCACCCCTGTGTAGGGCTGCCCACCCATAACAAAGAACAACCATGGGGAAATAACAAAACACAATATTCAGCAAACATTGTATCTATTTTCAATATATTCAAGTCCTCGGTTTTGTCCTCCTTGCCTACTGAAGGAGGTGGAGCCGGCCACAAAATGGCTGCCATAGCTTATCTCCAGTCACACCAGGGGTTTTTTTTGTAGCAGGGATTCCTCCTTTGCATATCAGGCCCCACCCCCCTGATATAGCCAGTCCTCCTGGAACTTACAGCAGATCCTGTAAGAAGAGCCCTGTAAGCTCTGGGAGGATTGGCTGCATCAGGGGGTGCGGCCTGATATGCAAAGGAGTCCCTGCTACAAAAAAAAAAAAGCCCTGCTCACAACAAACGCCCTTGCGAGGTAGGTGAGGCTATGAATGGGTGGCCGGCCCTAGGCCACACAGAAAGCTTCCACATCCAAGTGGCGATTTGGACCCAAATCCTCGTTAGGACGTCTAGCCGCTTCACCCCGACACATGTTAGGAAGGAGCTGAGGAGAAAGGAACTCACCTGCTACCCGTCCTTAGGAGGCTGCAACAACTAGGGACAAAATGTATTCCCTCAGCTGTTTTGCGGAGCAGATATAATAGAGCAGGGTTGAAGAAAGGTTGAAGGAGCTGGGGATGCTTAGCCTGGAGAGGAGGCAGCTGAGAGGTGATAGGATCACCATCTTCTGATCCTGCCTTCCGGGGCCACAGAAAACAATTCCACACCATCCTTAGGACCAGGGTTGATTTCCCTGAGGACTGACTGATTGGATCTTCTTGCAGTCCAAGGGACTCTCAAGAGTCTTCTCCAGCACCACAGCTCAAAAGCATCTATTCTTCTATGCTCGGCCTTCCTTATGGTCCAGCTCTCAGAGCCATACATTACTACTGGGAATACCATCACTTTGACTGTATGGACTTTTGTTGGCAGGCTGATGTCTCTACTTTTTATTATACTGCCCAGGTTCGCCATAGCTGTCCTCCCAAGGAGCAAACGTCTTAAGAACATAAGAACATAAGAGAAGCCATGTTGGATCAGGCCAACGGCCCATCCAGTCCAACACTCTGTGTCACACAGTAGCCCCAAAAATTTATATATACACACACACACACACACACACTGTGGCTAATAGCCACTGATGGACCTCTGCTCCATATTTTTATCTAAACCCCTCTTGAAGGTGGCCATGCTTGTGGCCACCACCACCTCCTGTGGCAGTGAATTCCACATGTTAATCACCCTTTGGGTGAAGAAGTACTTCCTTTTATCCGTTTTAACCTGGCTGCTCAGCAATTTCATCGAATGCCCACAAGTTCTTGTATTTTGAGAAAGGGAGAAAAGTACCTCTTTCTCTACTTTCTCCATCCCATGCATTATCTTGTAAACCTCTATCATGTCACCCCGCAGTCGACGTTTCTCCAAGCTAAAGAGTCCCAAGCGTTTTAACCTTTCTTCATAGGGAAAGTGTTCCAGCCCTTTAATCATTCTAGTTGCCCGTTTCTGGACTTTCTCCAATGCTATATCCTTTTTTAGGTGCGGCGACCAGACCGCACCATCGATTTATACAGGGGTATTATGATACTGGCTGATTTGTTTTCAATTCCCTTCCTAATAATTCCCAGCTTGGCGTTGGCCTTTTTTATTGCAAACACACACTGTCTTTTAATATCATGGCTACAGTCACCATCTGCAGAGATCTTGGATCCCAGAAATGTGAAGTCTGTCACTACTTCCACGTCTCCCCCTTCTATTTGTCAAGGAGTGATGGGGCCGGATGCCATGATCTTAGTTTTTCTGATGTTGAATTTCAAGTCTACTTTTGTGTTCTCCTCTTTCACCCTCAACAAGAGGTCCTTTAGGTCCTCCTCACTTTCTGCCATTAGAGAGGTGTCATCTGCATATCTGAGGTTGTTGATGTTTTTCCTGGCAATCTTAATTCAGGCTTCTGCTTCATCCAGGCCAGCATTCCGCATGATGTACTCTGTATATAAATTAAATAAGCAGGGTGACAATATACATCCTTGTCGAACGCCTTTTCTTATTCTAAACCAATCAGTTGTTCCATATCCCGTTCTGACAGTTGCTTCTTGACCCTTATACAGGTTTCTCAGGAGACATATGAGGTGGTCTGGTACTCCCATCTCTTTAAGGACTTGCCACAGTTTGTTGTGATCCACACAATCAAAGGCTTTAGCATAGTCAATGAAACAGAAACAGACGTTTTTCTGATACTCCCGTGCTTGCTCCATAATCCAGCGAATGTTGGCAATTTGATGTAATAGAGTCTAATAGAACAGGCAGATGCTCCGATGATAAAATCAAAAACTATTGAACATACGATTAAGGAGTGCCCTACATTTAATAAGTTGGGGGCTAATTTACTTACAAATATGAATCGCTGAGCATGCGAGCCCAAGCGTCATGGCTGCCATTGGATACAATCGATCGTGTCACCCTCTCAGTGGCAAAATTCATAGGGCCAATGATCAAGTGCAAGAGAAGTAATGCTGAGTTAGGTCTTTTAAGATGATTCTAAGCTTCTGCTTAAGACAATAGCCATATAAGCAGTAGTAGACATATGAGACAGAGAGAGACAGAGACAGAGAGACAGATAGAGAGAGATACAGAGAGAAAGGGAGAGAGAGACAGAAAGACAGAGGGAAAGAGACAGACAGAGAGAGAGAGGAAAAGAGGAAAAGAGAGTGAGCCAGAGAAAGAGAGACAGAGAGAAGGAGAGAGACATAGAGGAGACAGAGACACAGAGAGAGAGAGACAGAGAGAAAGAGAGAGAGACAGACAGAGAGAGAGAGACAGAGGAAAAGAGGAAAAGAGAGTGAGCCAGAGAAAGAGAGACAGAGAGAAAGAGAGAGACATAGAGGAGACAGAGACACAGAGAGAGAGAGAGAGACAGAGAGAGAGAGAGAACAAAAATATCATCTTGGGCTGGGTACAGACGGGCAGCTTGGGATGCCAGTCTCCCATTGCAGAAGAAAGCTGGTTTAGTGGAAAGCACCCCGGGGGCGGCCAGACAGTGTGTGGCCCACTGCCAGAACAGGGACGAGCTGTGTGCACGCCAGAGGAGCCGTCACACCACTCAAGCACATGAGTAATGTTCCTTTTGCACTCCCAGCCGTTCAGACGGCAGGGAAAGGCACCCTGGAAATGCATCAAGGGTTTGCTACTACTCACTACCTGGTAGCTTTCTGAAGCGGCAGAGCGATGGCAGAGGACGAGGCAAGGGTGGGAGAGAGGTGTGACCCTGATGTGCGCATCGGAACGTGCTGTTTAAAACCGGACACGGGCCATTCCTGTGTCAGCCCAAATTGGCCGTCTGAATTCTGCATTCGGATGCGAGAGGCCTGGGGTAGGGTGACCCAGAACTGCAATTTTATGGAAAAATGGATTAGAACCAAGTTTGTTTGTTTGTTTGTTTTGGGGGGGAGCTATATTAGATTCAGGTTGACTTAGAGGGCAAGATTCAGGAGGCCCCGGGGTCTAGGTGCTGATAGGGCAGGATGGTTTTTCGTTCCGAAGACAGATTCAGACGGGTTGCCGGGTTGGTTTGAAGCAACAGAACGACGTTTGAGTCCAGTCAGTGTCTGAGAAAATGGGCGTGGACGTGAAAAAAGCTTATACTCAGAACGAAACTTGATTTGTTCTAAAGGTATCACTAGATCCAAGCTTTGATCTTTAGGCACCTGAAGAAATGTGCATGCACACTCAAGCTTATACCCAAAACCAGGGCTTTTTTTTGAGCAGGAATGCACCAGATCACAGCCCCAGCTGGCTTGGTGTCAGGGGGTGTGGCCTAATATGCAATTGAGTCCCTGCTGGAGCAAAACAATGGTGATGTCAGGAAAGGAAAGGAAAGGAAAGGAAAGGAAAGGAAAGGAAAGGAAAGGAAAGGAGAGGAGAGGAAAGGAAAGGAAAGGAAAGGAAAGGAAAGGAAAGGAAAGGAAAGGAAAGGAAAGGAAAGGAAAGGAAAGGAAAGGAAAGGAAAGGAAAGGAAAGGAAAGGAAAGGAAAGGAAAGGAAAGGAAAGGAAAGGAAAGGAAAGGAAAGGAAAGGAAAGGTCCCCTGTGCAAGCACCAGTCGTTTCCGACTCTGGGGTGACGCTGCTTTCCACAACGTTTTCGCAGCAGACTTTGTTACGGGGTGGTTTGCCGTGGCCTTCCCCAGTCATCTACCCTTTCCCCCCAGCAAGTTGGGGACTCCTTTGACCGACCTCGGAAGGATGGAAGGCTGAGTCGACCTCGAGCCGGCTCCCTGAAAACCCAGCTTCCGCCGGGGATCGAACTCGGGTCGCGAGCAGAGCTGCAGCTTTAACGCTCTGCGCCACGGTGAGCAGTTCCACCGCTGTGATTGCAGGATCAGATCCGATTATGGAAACGGGAGGCAAGGGAGTGGGAAATAATGCACAAGGTTCGGGGAGAAGAATGCACGTTAAGTGACCCGTGGAGGTCAGGGTAAGGTCAGGGACTGTTATCAGAGCATCGTGCGCAGGGGTGGCCAAACTGCAGCTCGGGAGCCACGTGCGGTTCTTTCGCACATATTTTGCAGCTCCCAGAGGTTGAGGAGGGACTTCATGCAGGCTTACTCTCAATTAAGTTTGCTTCGTATCGGGACCTCAATTAGCCTCTGAGCGCTGACCCGTAGGTAGGTAGCTATTTCTGATGTGTATGAAGTGGGGAAGGAGGGGGGAAACAGGCAGGCTTGCAAGCTCTTATCTACCACAGAGGTCACCCGGAGACCTAGCGTGGGGAAAGAGAGTGCAAGAGCCAAGGGAGCCACTGGAAGGAGGGATGGAATTAAAGAGGGCAGCGCTGGGTCCCCCCTCAGCTTCATAGCTCTTGTAAGAGCTGTAGTTACTAACCTTGGTGTCAAAGGCAAAGAGAGATGCATAATAATACAAAAGGTGGTCAGTGATTTATAAGGTACATGTATGTTTCCTTCTCCCGCTGGTACCAAAAAACAATTCCCTAACCTTTCCCTATGCTGGCCTTATGGCAACTGTTATTCCCAGCTTTTGTTCTTAAAGAAGTCTCCTTCTAGCACAGTCATGTTGTTAAGTGCATACATATGTATTTTATCTTTCCGTGCAAAGAAAGTATTTGGTACATGTATGTTTCCTTCTCCCGCTGGTACCAAAAACAATTCCTTAACCTTTCCCTATGCTGGCCTTATGGCAACTGTTATTCCTAGTTTTTGTTCTTAAAAAAAAAGTCTTCTAACACAGTCATGTTATAAAGCACGTACATATGTATTTTATCTTTCTGTGCAAAGGAAGTATTAAGACTTTTAATAAAGACGTGTGCGTAATATTTGTTCATGTCTTGCGGCTCTCAAACACCTGGCGTTTATTCTATGCGGCTCTTACATTAAGCTAGCTTGTCTGCCCCTGGTCATACAGAAGCATAAAGGAGTTCCTGAGAAAGAACGTACAAGTCTAGGAATCCTCCACTCCATCTGAAATAGTCAGCATTGTAAGTGTCAGAAAGCAGTGACTGAAACCAATTCTGAGAACCGTCCACAGTCCCGCCTAGGAAAACATCCAGAATGTTCAAAAATGTCACGCGGATTAACAGATTAATATAACTCCGGTGAGCACTGTATTTCTGCAAAAATCTGCTGTGTGAGCTTTTCAGTCCATCAAAAAGGTTTTAATCCGTTAATAGGACTAATAAATGGAGTCGACATTACCATGCTAACACCAGGACGGTGTCAGACGCGACGTGGGCACCCATTGCTTAAAAACAAAGCCTTTTTCGTCCTTTCGGAAGTACCGCTTATCGCTGTGCAAATGTATGCAGACGGGAGACCGCGCTACTCAATGAAGCGGCTAAATCTCACAATAATGATGACTCTAGCGTAGGACTATTTCGTTTGCGTGCTGGACATCTGAATTTCTGCAGGATTTGATGTTCGTCTGGTGCGGCAAGAGAGGATATTGGCAGAGCGCTAGGATGCCTGTATCAGCTAATTGCAGGCATCGCCTATGCCACTGGCAGCTGGGCAGCTATATCCCAATACTCTGCAACATCTAGAGTCAAACTCAGAGCTGTGAGTTCAAATCTTGCCTCTCACTTTATTTATAACTCATCTTTCTCCCCAGTTGGGACACAAAGCGGTTTGCCTTATTCTCTTCTCCTCTGAACATATATGAACATATGAAGCTGTCTTATGCTGAATCAGACCCTCGGTCCATCAAACTCAGCATTGTCTACTCAGACTGGCAGCAGCTCTCCAGGGTCTCAAGTTGAGGTTTTTCATGCCTACTTGCCTGGACCTTTTGGAGAACTATTGGCTGGTATCAAACCTTCCCTTTTTGGGTAAGCTTATAGAGCGGGCGGTGGCAATTCAGCTACAGGGATTCCTGGAGGACACTTCCACACTGGATCCATTCCAGTCCGGCTTTCGACCAGGTCACGGGATGAAGACGGTTCTGGTCGCTCTCACGGAGGACCTCATGTGACATCTGGATCGGGGCGGCTCAGCAGTGCTGTTATTAGACTTGTCAGCCGCTTTTGATACGGTTGATCATCAGCTACTGCCTAGCCGCCTTGCCGACGTGGGGATTCCAGGGTCCACCTTACAGTGGTTGACCTCCTTTCTCCAAGATCGGGAACAAAGGGTGGTGATAGGGGAAGAGTCATCCCAAAGGCACCCACTTATATGCGGTGTGCCACAGGGTGCGGTTCTGTCCCCCGATGTTATTTAACATCTATATGCGCCCCCTTGCCCAGATTGTCAGGAGGTATGGACTGGGTTGTCACCAATACGCAGACGACACCCAGCTCTATCTATTGATGGGCGGCCAGTCCGACTGTACCCTGGAAAATCTAGACCTGGCTCTTCAAGCTGTAGCATCTTGGCTCAGGCTGAGTCGGCTGAAGCTGAATCCGACGAAGACGGAGGTTCTCTACCTGAGTCGGGGTGGTCCAAGAGGAGGTGTCCATCTGCCGGCTCTTAACGGGGTGCCACTGATACCGGCCCCTAAGGTCAAGAGCTTGGGCGTGCTCCTGGAGTTCTCCCTCATAATGGAGGCCCAGGTAGCAGCCACTTTTAGATCCGCCTTTTTTCATCTTCGGCGGGTGCGGCAGTTGGCTCCTTTCCTGGAGCACAACGACTTAGCAATGGTGATCCATGCTACGGTCACCTCAAGAATAGATCACTGTAGTGCTCTCTACATGGGGCTACCCTTGACACTGACTCGGAAACTACAGCTAGTGCAGAATGCTGCGGCGCGGCTGTTAATGAGGCTCCCCCGATGGGAGCACATTTGGCCAGCGCTGAAAGAGCTGCACTGGCTACCTATTGTGTTCCGAATCCATTTCAAGGTGTTGGAATTGACCTTTAAAGCCCTTTATGGTCAGGGACCTGCCTATCTGCGGGACCACCTTTCCCCATATATTCCCCAGAGAGCACTGCATTCAGGGACAAAAAATCTACTGTCCATCCCTGGACCAAAGGAGGCCAAGTTGCGTTCGACACGAGCCAGGGCCTTCTCGGTGGCAGCACCAGAATTATGGAATGCTCTCCTGGAGGCCATAAGGGCCCTGAGGGACCTCTCTACGTTCCGCAGGGCCTGTAAGACCGAATTGTTTCGACAGGCCTTCGATATTTAACTGAGAGAGAGCTAGCTGCCACCTGACATCAGTTAGAGCACTCGGTGATCACCGTCTGAAAAACAGAACCGCCGATATAGTAATGATACAGCACCATGCAATAGCTTTTAAAAAAAATTAATTGTAATGATGTTTTATTGATTTTAATTGTGGAAATGAATGTTGTGAGCCACCCTGAGTCCGCTTGTGGAGAGGGCGGGATAGAAATTTAATGTAATAAATAATAATAATAAATAAGTTGGAGATGCTGAGGACTGAACCTGGGACCTTCTGCTTACCAAGCAGATGCTCTACCACTGAGCCACCGTCCCTCCCCAAACCGTCCTCTTTTATCCTCACAACGACCCTGTGAGGTAGGTTACGCTAAGTGGGAGAATAACTAATCCAAAGACTACAGTAAGGCCCTGGGGAGCCAGTTTGGTATAGTGGTGAAGTGGGCGGATTCTCATCTGGGAGAACTGGGTTGATTCCCCACTCCTCCACATGCAGCTGCTGGAATGGCCTTGGGTCAGCCGTAGCTCTCGCAGAGGTTGTCCTTGAAAGGGCAGCTGCTGTGAGAGCTCTCTCAGCCCCACCTACCTCACAGAGTGTCTGTTGTTGAGGAAGGAGATAAAGGAGATTGTGAGCCACTCTAAGACTCTGAGATTCAGAGTGAAGGGCGGGATATAAATCCAATATTTTCTTCTTCTTCTCTTCTCCTTCTCCTCCCTCCCTCCTTTCCTGTTTGGTGTAGTGGTTAAGTGCATGGACTCTCATCTGGGAGAACCGGGTTTGATTCCCCACTCCTCCACTTGCACCTGCTGGAATGGCCTTGGGTCAGTCACAGCTCTCGTAGAAGTTGTCCTTGAAAGGGCAACTTCTGGGAGAGCTCTTTCAGCCCCACCCACCTCACAGGGCGTCTGTTGTGGGGGAAGGAAGATAAAGGAAATTGTAAACGTCTCTGAGACTCTGATTCAGAGAGAAGGGTGGGGTATAAATCTGCTGTCTTCTTCACTCAGCGAATCTCATCCTCCAATTTCAACTCCGCTACCGGCAGTCCAGGAAAACAGTGCCTTAAAAACTCTGTGGGAAAGCACTTCCAGAGGCTCAGGGGAAGGAGGGATTTCCAATACTCACATCACAGGGGGGTTCCCGGTTGCCTCGCATTTCAGAACGATGTCATCGTTGGGAAGCACCACAAGCTGCTCGTCCGGCTGCTCGGTGAATTCGGGTGGTTTCCAAACTGCGAGACAGAAAGAGGCAGAGCAAAGTGAGCAGCAGGAACTGGAGATTCAACACACCTGGGGTTCCCCGGATCATGACCTTCCATGTGCACGTCAAGTGCCGTCAAATCACTTCCAACCAATGCTTCCTCCATGCTGTGGAGACTTGTCAGCAAAAATTCTAGTTTGTGAGCTACGGGCATTAAAGTGGCGAGCTGCTGCATAAACTAGTTTGCTCTGGGGCCATCCTTCCCGAGACAAAAATGTGTGAGCCGGAGGCTAAAGAACGGTGAGCTTGCTCACACTCACTCCGTTTAGAGCAGGGGTGTCAAACGTGCGGCCCGGGGGCTGAATCAGGCCCCCGGAGGGCTCCTATCAGGCCCCTGAGCGACTGGCTCTTGACTGCTTCCTTTTCCCTCTTGCTTCCTTCTGCATCACAGCTTGCTTTGCAAGACTTGCTCCATCGCACAGGAGACACAGAGCAAAGCCTCAGTTTTCTCCACTGGTTGAGGCTCCTCCTCCACCCAGTCCCCTGGGGAAGGAAGGAAAGAGCCAGAGCTTCCTTTGCGCAGTTCCCTGGATCCCACGGGAGAAACACAAAGAAAGCACCTTTTAAGACCAACAAGTGCGAATGTTTGAAGCATGTTTTGTGTTAAGATTTTTTTTTTAAAAAAAAAATCTTTAGTCGTGTTTGTCTGTGTCCTTAAAAAGTTTCTATCTCTGCTACCTGGCGACGCTACGCATGGGCAACCTCCCAAACGTCTGACAGTTAACAGCCATTTTCAGGCCTTGCGAACCGAAGGCCTGGGCTTCCTTGAGAGTCAGACCCTCATATCGGGGCTCCCTCTTTTCCTGTTGCTTCCCCCAGATCTGCCTCGCCGAGCTTTGCGCTCATTAGACCAGCACTTCCTGGCGATCCCCGCCCCAAACGACGTCTGTATAGCCTCAGCCAATGCCGGGGCCTTTTCGGTACTGGCCCCAGCCTGATGGATTGAGCTCGCACTAGGGCCTCCAGGATGGAGCTATTCCACCAGGCATTTGGGTGAGGCAGTGGACGTCGAAACATCATTTGGCCCCTCCTATCACTATTTATCATCGTCGTCATTAGGGGTGGAATTCTGGCAGGGGCTTCTTTGCGTATTAGGCCACACACCCCTGAAGTAGCCAATCCTCCGAGAGCTTACAAGGCTCTTTTTTGTAAGCTCCAGGAGGATTGGCTACATCAGGGCTGCGTGGCCTAATATGCAAAGGGGCTCCTGCTAGAATTCCACCCCTGATCATTTGTCACTAACTGAGTATAAGGGCCGCAGTCTCTCGAGGTCTGGAGAGACAACCTGTGGGAAGTGACTAAAATCAATACCAACACACCTGTATGAAACAATCTGAAAGCCATCTGTTAAGAGTTACAGTTTTGAGCCATCTTTGTGTCTGAATTAATGTTTTAACCCGCACTGAATCCGTTTGCCAGAAGTCTAAATAAATCAATCCAGGGTTGTTGTTGGGTTTTTTGGTGGCAGGAACTCCTTTGCATATTAGGCCACACACCCCCTGATGTAGCCAACCCCCCCAAGAGCTTACAGGGCTCTTCGTACAGGCCCTACTGTAAACTCCAGGAGGATTGGCTACATCAGGGAGGTGTGGCCTAATATGCAAAAAAAAAGCCCTGAATAAATCCCACTTTTCCTAGCAGGATTGTCTTTTCCATCGTCTCTGGTCATCTCATAATGCGGCCAAAGTACAATAGCCTCATTTTGCATTCTAGGGAAGAATTCAGGTTTGAGTAGATCTAGAACCCGCTTTGTGTTCATAGGCTGTAATAAAGTCATTACCAGGGCTTTGCTGTAGCAGGAACTCCTATTAGGCCACACCTCCCTGATGTAGCCAATCCTCCTGGAGCTTACAGTAGGCCCGGTACTGAGAGCCCTGTAAGCTCTTGGAGGATTGGCTACATCGGTGGGGTGTGGCTCTGGGGTAGAATTCTAGCAGGAGCTCCTTTGCGTATTAGGCCACACCTCCCTGATGTAGCCAATCCTCCTGGAGCTTGCAGTAGGCCCGGTACTGAGAGCCCTGTAAGCTCTTGGAGGTTTGGTTACATCGGTGGGGTGTGGCTCTGGGGTAGAATTCTAGCAGGAGCTCCTTTGCGTATTAGGCCACACCTCCCTGATGTAGCCAATCCTCCTGGAGCTTGCAGTAGGCCCAGTACTGAGAGCCCTGTAAGCTCTTGGAGGTTTGGTTACATCGGGGGGGTGTGGCTCTGGGGTAGAATTCTAGCAGGAGCTCCTTTGCGTATTAGGCCACACCTCCCTGATGTAGCCAATCCTCCTGGAGCTTGCAGTAGGCCCAGTACTGAGAGCCCTGTAAGCTCTTGGAGGTTTGGTTACATCGGGGGGGTGTGGCTCTGGGGTAGAATTCTAGCAGGAGATCCTTTGCGTATTAGGCCACACCTCCCTGATGTAGCCAATCTTCCTGGAGCTTACAGCAGACCCTGTAATAAGAGCCCTGTAAACTCTTGGAGGATTGGCTACATCTGGGGTGTGTGGCTCTGGGATAGAATTCTAGCAGGAGCGCCATTGCATATTAGGCCCCACCCCCCTGATGTAGCCAATCCTCCTGGAGCTTACAGTAGGCCCTGTACTGAGAGTCCTGTAAGCTCTGGGAGGATTGGCTACATCGAGGGGGTGTGGCTCAGGGGTAGAATTCTAGCAGGAGCTCCTTTGCGTATTAGGCCACACCTTCCTGATGTAGCCAATCCTCCTGGAGCTTACAGTAGACCCTATCAGAAGAGCCCTGTAAGCTCTTGGAGGATTGGCTACATCAGGTGGGGTGTAGCCTATAATATACAAAGGAGTCCCTGCTAAAAAAAAAATGTTCTGGTAATTACGCTTCACGGAAGGAAACAACGAAGGGCTGTAGGATTCAAATTCAGGCCACTGAAGGAGCCCCCAAAACCCAACCCCTGACTGCCTTTGAGTTGCCTCTGCCCTGCCACCTTCCCACTCCCGCCCAGTCTCCTCCACCCCGTCTCCTGAAAGACTTACGGTTCTGTAGGTCATCTTCGCCGTCAAGAAAGCAAAGGAGGAAGCAGAGAGGAGAGAGAGAAGTTATGATTAGTGCGTCAGTGATTATCACGGGCGTCATCGTGCATCTACTATTATTGTGTCAGTTACTTTCCATCTGTCAGCGGCCACTCTGCACCACATGGGAATGGAAGCATGCAGCTGGATGCATAAGAATAAAAGGATGCACAGAGGAAGAACGCTCAAGATGCGTAACAAGCGTGTTTGAGAAAGGAAGCAGAAGTATCTATGACGAGTCCAGCCAGATTAGACCAGTGGTCCATCTAGTCCAGCATCCTGTCCCACACCAGTTCCTTTGGACAACCAACAGCAGGGTAAAAGAGCTGAGGTCTACATTAGAAGAGCCCTGCTGGATCAAACCACTGAGGGTCCATCTAGTCCAGCATCCCGTCTCACACAGTGGCCAACCAGTTCCTCTGGAGGGCCAACAACAGGGCACAGAGGCCAATGCCTTATTGAGAACATCAGAAGAGCCCTGCTGGATCAGACCACCAGTCCACCTAGTCCAGCATCCTCTCTCACACAGCAGCAAACCAGTTTCTCTGGAGAGCCAACAACAAGGCAGAAAGGCTGAGATCTACCAGGGGTCCATTTAGTTCAGCAACCTGCCTCATGCAATAGGTCCTCTGGAGGGTCAACAAAAGGGGCAGAGAGGCTGAGGCCTTCATGAGAACATCAGAAGAGCCCTGCTGGGTCAGACCAGTGAAGGTCCATCTAGTCCAGCATCCTGTCTCACACAGCAGCAAAGCAATTCCTCTGGAGGGCCAACAACACAGCAAAAAGGCTAACATCTACATCAGAAGAGTCCTGCTGGATCAAACCAGTGGTCCATCTAGTCCAGCATCCCATCTCACACGGTGGCCAACTAGTTCCTCTGGAGGGACAACAACAGGGCAGAGAGGCTGAGGCCTTCATAAGAACATCAGAAGAGCCCTGCTGGATCAGACCAGTGAGGGTCCATCAGGTCCAGCATCCTCTCTCACACAGTGGCCAACCAGTTCCTCTAGAGAGCCATCAGCAAGGCAGATAGGCTGAGGCTTTCATGACAGCATCAAAAGAGCCATGCTAGACCAGACCAGTGATCCATCTAGTCCAGCATCTTGTTTCACACGTTGGCCAACTAGTTCCTCTGGAGGGCTAACAACAGGGCAGAGAGGCCGAGGCCTTCATAAGAGCATCAGAGGAGCCCTGCTGGATCAGACCAGTGGTCCATCTTCTCTCACACAGCAGCCAACCAGTTCCTCTGGAAGGCCAACAACAGGACACAGAAGTCCAGGTTGCTACAAGGCACTGGAATTCTTAGGGTTTACTGTCACTGACTGTGTAGGTCGTCTTTAGTCACCGTGGCTAATAGACTTATCTTAAGGGGTTTTTTTTTTAGCAGGAATGCACAGGAATGCAGTTCCACCTGCCTT
The DNA here is from genome assembly GCF_032191835.1 of Heteronotia binoei. NCBI lineage: Eukaryota > Metazoa > Chordata > Lepidosauria > Squamata > Gekkonidae > Heteronotia > Heteronotia binoei. The sequence goes on along the minus strand of NC_083235.1, from coordinate 9,814,424 downwards.
GGAATCAGGGGGTGTGGCCAAATATGCCAATGCTTCATGCTGGGCTTTTTCTACCAAAAAAAGGCCCTGCTTATCTTAATAGACACTAATAGACTTATCCTCCGTGAATCTATTTAATCCCCTTCTAAAGCTGTATATGCCTATGGCCGTCACAACCCCCTCCGGCGTCGAATCCTATATTTTAATTTTAATAATGGAGAGGTCAGCAGGCAAAGCATACTTGAAAAAGGTGTACGGCTGCCAACTTCAGGTTGGGAAATTCCTGGAGATTAGAAGGTAAAGTCTGGGAAGGGGGAGGGGAGGGACCTCAGAGAGTCTAACGCCACAGAGCCCCGCCCCCCCCTCCAAAGCAGCCGTTTCCTCCAGAGGAACTGATCTCTGTTTCCTGGCAATCCCTTGTAAATCCAGTAGATCTCCAGGTCCCACCTGGAGGTTGGCAGCCCTAATGCAGCGTCACGCTAAGGAACTCCGGAGTGGGAGGCCAGAAAGGGAGAGCAGTGCGAAAGATCGAGGCAAGAGAGAGAGAGTTTGGCGAGTGTGAGAGAAAACAGCACGTGACCGTGTGACACCAATGTTAGGAACGAGGAGAATTTGCCACTGCAGAAGCGTTTCTTGAGGCTCACTGGATAGTCAGTGGAGCGTAAGGTGTGAAGTGAAGAGACGTTCCGCTTGGTTGCCAATACAGAAGAGCAGGTGCTCGGCAAAAGTCTTGTTAAGACTACTTTTTTTCTAAAGCCACCTGGGACCACCCTTGGAGGCACAGCGAAGCCCCAGGATGAATCCAGCATTGTTGATTCGTTCTTATTCCGGCAGAGATTCTAAGAGCAGGGGTGTCGAACATGCAGCCCGGGGGCCAAATCAGGCCCCCGGAGGGCTCCAATCAGGCCCCCAAGCAACTGGCTGTCATCGGCTTCCTTCTCCCTCTCTTTTGCTTCCTTCTGCATCACAGCTTGCTTTGCCAGGCTTGCTCAATCGCACAGGAGCTACAGAGCAAAGCTCAAGGTCTCATATATGTTTTCTCCATTGGCTGAGGATCTTCCCTTGGGGAGGAAGGGGGGAAAGGCAGAGCTTGTTTTTCCAGTCTCTGTCAATCGCACAGCAGAGCTACTGACTCAAGCCTCTCTTCCTTCTATTGGCTGAAGCTCCTTCCCCTCCTTGTCCCCTGGGGAAGGAAGGAAAGAGTCAGAGCATCCTTTGTCCAGTTCCCTGGATCCCATGGGAGAAATACAATGAAAGCATCTTTAAAACCAACATGTGTTAACGTTTTAAGCGTGTTTTAAGTTTGGTTTTAAAAAAAAATTGTGTTTGTCTGCATCCTTTATAAAATTTATATCTCCGCTACCTAATCTTAAATAGGTACACACATGGCCCGGCCCAACCTGACATGGCCCAGCCCAACAAGGTCTCATTTATGTCAGATCCAGCCTTCATAACAAGAAGAACTGAAGAATTGCAGATTTATACCCCACCCTTCTCCCTGAATCAGAGACTCAGAGCGGCTTATAATCTCCTATATCTTCTCCCCCCACAACAGACACCCTGTGAGGTGGGTGGGGCTGGAGAGGGCTCTCACAGCAGCTGCCCTTTCAAGGGCAACCTCTGCCAGAGCTAAGGCTGACCCAAGGCCATTCCGGCAGCTGCCAGTGGAGGAGTGGGGAATCAAACCCGGTTCTCCCAGATAAGAGTCCGCGCACTTCACCACTACACCCGACTGGCTCTGTCAAATGAGTTTGACGCCCCTGTTCTAAGAAGATTCGGACAAAACAACCAGAAAGCTTCAAGGCTGAGATTCTGGATTCTGATGGATTTGACTTTAAATCTAGTTTCAGGTGGGTGGACACAGTTTGTAATGTGTGTGTGTGTGTGTGTGTGTGTGTGTGTGTAAAGTGCCATCAGTTGCAGCTGACTTACAACAACCCTGTAGCACAAGAGTGTCAAACTTATTTGTTATGAGGGCCAGACCTTAAACTTAAAATAAAACATGCTTAAAACATTAGCACTCATTGGTCTTAAAGGTGCTTTCTTTGCAACTCTCCTGTGTGATCCAGAGAACTGGGCAGGGGAAGCTCTGGCTCTTTCCTTCCTTCCCCAGGGAACAAGGAGCAGGAGGAGACTCAGCCAATAGAAGGAACAGAGGCTTGGCTTAGTAGTTCTGCTGTGTGATTGAGAGAGCCTGGCAAAAGAAGCTATCCCTCTTCCCCTTCCTCCTCATGGGAGCAGCCTCAGCCTATGGAGAAAACAGAGGCTTTGCGATTGAGCAAGCCTGGAAAAGCAAGCTTATGCAGAAGGAAGCAAGAGAGAGAGAGAAGTAAGCAGATGACAATCAGCTGCTCAGGGGCCTGATAAGGCCCCCAGGCCGCATATTTGACACCCCTGCTGTAGGGTTTTCAAGGCAAGAGATGAACAGAGGTGGTTTGCCATTGCCCACCTCTGCGTAACGACCCTGGACTTCCTTAGTGGTTTCCCATCCGCGAACTAACCAGGGCTAACCCACCTGAGCTTCTGAGATCTGAAGAGATCAGGTCAGCCTGATGAACGGAGGTGGTTTGCCACCGCCTTCCTCTGCATAGCAACCCCAATTTGGCCAGAGATCCTGGAGCCTTTTCACCATCTTCTGGGCATGGAACAGGAGCCACTGGGTGTTTGTGGGGGGAGAAGGACTTGTGAGTTTCCTGCATTGTGCGGGGGGGTGGGACTAGATGGCCTTGGAGGTCCCTTCCAATGCTATGATTCTGTAACAAGACTGGACTAGCAGATGGACAGAGGTGGTTTGCCACGGCCGCCTTCTGCGTAGCAACCCCGGAATTTCTTGGCGGTCTCCATCCAAATACTAACCGGGGCTGACCCTACTTATCTTCCATGATCTGACAAGACTGAGCTAGTCTGGGTTAGTTAGCAGAACAAAACACAAGTCCAGTGACGAAGACGATGAAGATGAAGAAGAAGAGGAAGAAGAGTTAGAAGAAGAGGAGGAAGACAAAGAAGATGAAGAAAAGAAGAAGAGGAAGAAGGGGAAGAGGAAGAAAAGAAGAGGAAGAGGAAGAAGAGGAACAGGAAGGAAGAGAAAGAAAAGAAGACGAGAAAGAGGAAGAAGAGGAGGAGGAGGAAGAAGAAGAGGAGGAGGATGAAGAAGAGGAACAGGAAGGAAGAGGAAGAAAGGAAGAAGAAGATGAAGGGGAAGGGGGAAAAGAGGAGGAAGAAAAGAAGATGATGAAGAAGAGGAAGAAGAGGAAAAAGAAGAGGAAGAGGAAAAGAAGAAGAGGAAGAAAAAGAGGAGGAAGAAAAGAAGATGATGAAGATGAAGAAGAGGAGGAGGAAGAGGAAGGAAGAGAAAGAAAAGAGGAAGAAGAGGAAGAAGAGAAAGAGGAAGGAAATAAGAAGAAGAGGAAGAAGAGGAGGAGGAAGAAGAGGAAGAGAAAGAAGAGGAAGAAGAAGAGGAGGAGGAGAAAGAAGATGATGATGACACTGGATTTATATCCCATTCTCCACTCCGAATCTCAGAGTCTCAGAGCGGCTAACAATCTCCTTTCCCTTCCTCCCACACAACAGTCACCCTGTGAGGTGGGTGGGGCTGAGAGGGCTCTCACAGCAGCTGCCCTTTCAAGGACAACCTCTGCGAGAGCTATGGCTGACCCAAGCCCATCCCAGCAGGTGCAAGTGGAGGAGAGGGGAATCAAACCCAGGTCTCCCAGATAACAGTCCACACACTTAACCACTACACCAAACTGGCTCTCCGGAAATGAACAGAATTTTCGTGGCCCTGGCTACAATTGCCCTACGATTGGCTGCTGGATTGCCCTGGCTAGCTGGAAATCAGAAGTTAAGCTCAGGTTTGAAACTCCGCTTGTGGCATAGAAGCTGGCTGGACGGCTTGCGACCAGTTGCACGCCCTCTCAGCCTAACCTATCCCCCCGCCAGAGTTGTCAGGAGGAGAAAACAAAGGAGAGGAGACCGACACAAGAAATCTAGGGGATAAATGAGGTAAGTGATAAGTAAAAATGAGGGTGCACCCTGCGAACTTAGGGGGAGGTATTTGTGAATTTCCTGCATTGTGCAGGGGGTTGGACTAGATGACCCTGCGGGGTCCCTTCCAACTCTTATGATTCCACCATTTGCCACTGTACGTCTCTTTAGCCCTCACGGGTTGGAGGAGAAGGAAGCGAGGGACCTCCCCCTCCTGCCCATCAGGCTGAAATTCCAGCCAGTCTCTCCCTCCCCGCAACCCCCAGCCAATCCCTTTAAGTGGAATTGATTCTTGTAGGAAACGCTGCATTTGAGTGAGTCAGCGACAGGTTCGAAAGAGGCTCCAATTAAGGGAGGGGAAGAGTCTGGGGGGGATTCACTCGCTTGCTCCCAGACATCAGGGGAGAGGGGGGGGAAAGAGATACACAAACGCTGAGATCAAGGGAGGGGGGAATGGGGGGCTGATGGAAGGGTGGAAGCTCCCTAGGGCTCATAATGAGAGAGAGAGAGCTCACAGGCACTCAAGTCGCATAAACCGTAAGGTGGAAGCGATTCCGAGTCCAAGGAAAAGAGACCAGTGGCAGTTCAGAACCAGATGCGCATGGTTTTTAAAAAAGCACCAGGCATGACTCCATCCGGGGCTTGATCTCAGTAGTCCAAGCTAGCCGACTTTCATCGGATACTGGAAGCGAAGGGGGTTCGTCCCGGTTGCTGCTTGGATGGGAGGCCACCAAGGGTTGCTTCGCAGAGGCAGGCAACGGTAAACAATGTCTGAATGTCTCTGCCCTGACCTGGATAGCTCAGCTCGCCCCATCACATCACATCTCAGAAGTTTAGCAGGGTCCATCCTGGTTGGTCCTTAAATGGGACACCACCAGGGTTGCTACGCAGAGGCAGGCAACGGTGAACGACGTCGGAATTTCTCTGCCCTGACCCGGATAGCTCAGCTAATCCCATCACATCGCATCTCAGAAGCTAAGCAGGGTCGGTTCTGGTTGGTCCTTAGATGGGAGACCACCAAGGAAGTCCAGGGTTGCTACGCAGAGGCAGGCAATGGGAAACCACCTCTGATTGTCTCTGCCCTGACATGGATAGCTTAGCTAGCCCCATCACATCACATCTCAGAAGCTAAGCAGGGTCAGTCCTGGTTAGTGCTTGGATGGGAGACCCCCAAGGGAGTCCAGGGTTGCTACGCAGAGGCAGGCAATGGCAAACCACCTCTGTTTGTCTCTGCCCTGACCAGGGTAGCCCAGCTAGCCCCATCACATCACATCTCAGAAGTTAAACCGGGTCCATCCTGGTTGGTTCTTAAATGGGACACCACCAGGGTTGCTACGCAGAGGCAGGCAATGGTGAACGACGTCTGAATTTCTCTGCCCTGACCTGGATAGCTCAGCTAGCTCCGTCACATCTCAGAAGCTAAGCAGGGTCGGTTCTGGTTGGTCTTTAGATGGGAGACCACCAAGGAAGTCCAGAGTTGCTACGCAGAGGCAGACAATGGGAAACCACCTCTGATAGTCTCTGCTCTGACCTGGATAGCCTAGCTAGCCCCATCACATCACATCTCAGAAGCTAAGCAGGGTTGGTTCTGGTTGGTCCTTAGATGGGAGACCACCAAGGAAGTCCAGGGTTGCTATGCAGAGGCAGGCAATGGAAAACCACCTCTGATTGCCTCCATCCTGACCGGGATAATCCAGCTAGCCCAATCACATCTCAGAAGCTAAGCAGGGCCTGTCCTGGTCAGTCCTTGGATGGGAGACCCCTAAGAAAGTCCAGGGTTGCTACGCAGAGGCAGGCAACGGCAAACCACCTCTGATTATCTCTGTCCTGACCAGGATAGCCCAGCTAGTCCAATCGTATCATATCTCATGAAGCTAAGCAGGGTCAGTCCTGGTTAGTGCTTGGATGGGAGACCCCCAAGGGAGTCCAGGGTTGCTACGCAGAGGCAGGCAACGGCAAACCACCTCTGAATTGCCTTGAAAATCCTACAGCATTGCCATAAGTTGGTTGGAATTTTTATGATGCCTTTCACCACCACCATCATAGGATTGCCAACTCTTGGTTTGGGAAATTCCTGGAGATTTGCAGAGTGGAGCCTGGGGAAAGACCTCAAACGGGTCATATGCCAGAGAGTCCACCTTTCATAGCAGCCATTTTCTCCAGGGGAACGGAGCTCTGGCAGCTGGAGACCAGATGCAGTTCCTGGAGATCTCCAGCTGCCCCCTGGGGGTTGCAACCAATGTTCCCCTCTAAGCTGCAGAGTCTCGTGAGCAAAAATTCTACTTTGTGAGCTCCTGGCATCAAAGTTGTGAGCTGCTGCATACATTATTGTGCTCTGGGGCCCTCCTTCCTGAGCTAAGCCAAAAATGTGTGAGCCGGAGGTTAAAAATGTGAGCTGGCTCACGCTAACTCAGCTTAATGCCCCTGTATAAATCGATGGTGCGGTCTCATTTGGAATACCGTGTACAATTCTGGTCACCGCACCTCAAAAAGGATATTATAGCATTGGGAAAAGTGCAGAAAAGGGCAACTAGAACGATTAAAGGGTTGGAACCCTTCCCCTATGAAGAAAGGTTGAAACGCTTGGGGCTCTTTAGCTTGGAGAAACGTCGACTGCGGGGTGACATGATAGAGGCTGACAAGATTATGCATGGGATGGTGAAAGCAGAGAAAGAAGTCCTTTTCTCCCTTTCTCACAATACAAGAACTCGTGGGCATTCGATGAAATTGCTGAGCAGTTCGGTTAAAACGGATAAAAGGAAGTCCTCCTTCACCCAAAGGGTGATTAACATGTGGAATTCACTGCCACAGGAGGCGGTGGCAGCTACAAGCATAGACAGCTTCAAGAGGGGGTTAGAAAAAAATATGGAGCAGAGGTCCATCAGTGGCTATTAGCCACAGTGTGTATATATATATATAATTTTTTTGGCCACCGTGTGACACAGAGTGTTGGACTGGATGGGCCACTGGCCTGATTCAACATGGTTTCTCTTATGTTCTTAGGGGGGACACTGGTTGTAACCCAGGAGAAATTTATAGGGAAAGAGATTCTACCAAGAACAACTCCAAACGGCACCATGGAAAGATCACTATGAATATACTCGAGTGTTTATACATTCAGCACCAACCATTTATAATCAAATGTTTCTAGCATTCTTTGTCCCTACCTGAGGGACCGTCTCTCCCCATACGAGCCCCAGAGAGCACTGAGGTCAGCAGGGAAGAACAAGCTGACTATCCCTGGGCCAAAGGAGGCGACATTGCAGAACACTCGCGCACGGGCCTTCTCCATCGCAGCTCCATGCCTGTGGAACCAGCTCCCGGAAGAGGTGCGGGCCCTGCGGAGTTTCGACCAATTCGGCAGGGCCCGCAAGACCCCCCCTTTTAGGTTGGCCTTTGCAGACTGCTGACTATGGATCGCTGAATAATGGATCCGCCAAAAATGGTTTGGTCTCAGTGATCTCCGCTTCTATGTAAACTGACAGAATAGTGCCAGGAACATCACCGTTCCTGTCAAAATATGTTCATGTGAATTAGAATGGTTTTAAGACAATGTTGATTTTAAAGTTTTTATATAACTACTGTATTGTATAATTATTCTATGAATGTTGTTAGCCGCCCTGAGCCTGCCTCGGCGGGGAGGGCGGGATATAAATAAAATATTATTATTATTATTATTATTATTATTATTATTATTATTATTATTATTATTATTATTATTATTATTATTATTATTATTATTATTAATATCCAAAGTTCAAAACTCATGCCGGCACCCAAATTTCAGTCGCGTTTCTCAGCGGATTGAAGCGCTTGTGCTATAAAGATCAATTCCAGCGCCTCGCCTTTCAAGATGCAGAACTCGGGTCGTTTGAAGGACGCTTCCGTCCCACCTCCAGCGGAGCCTGCCAGCCTATAATTCCGTTTCCATTAACTTTTCCAAAGCGGGGACAGAACGTCATCGTCCTGCGCATCCATTCCTTTCAATCTAAAGAGAACCGTCACCGTCTTTCACAACCACAAAAAGCTGAAAACCGTACCCTACCGAGGTTCAGGAACGTCAAACTCCAGGTGGGTGCGGGCAGGGTTTTTGGAGCAGGAACTCCTTTGCATATTAGGCCACACCCCCATGATGTAGCCCAGGGGTGGGATTCTAGCAGGAGATCCTTTGCATATTAGGCCACACACCGCTGATGGAGCCAATCCTCCAAGAGCTTACAAAAAAAGAGACAAGTTGTAAGCTCTCAGAGGATTGGCTCCATCAGGGGTGTGTGGCCTAATATGCAAAGGAGCTCCTGCTAGAATTCCACCCCTGATGTTGCCAATCCTCCTGGTGCTTATGAGAGGCCCTGTAAGCTCTCAGAGAACTGGCTACATCAGGGGGGAGTGGCCTAAAATGCAAAGGAGTTCCTGCTACAAAAAAAAAGCCCTGGTTGGATATATACTCTGCAGGTCATCTCCAGACGACAGAGATCATGCACAGATCTGGAACTTGCTCTACTGGAGAGAATGTTGGAAGTTCTGGCTCATGGCTCACACTTGGAGGCAGGGCTTTTCTTGTAGCAGGAACTCCTTTGCGTATTAGGCCACACACCCCTGACGCAGCCAATCCTCCGAAAGCTTACAGGGTTCTTCGTACAGGGCCTACTGTAAGCTCCAGAAGGATTGGCTACATCAGGGGTGGAATTCTAGCAGCAGCTCCTTTGCCTATTAGGCCACTCCCCCCTGATGTAGCCAATCCTCCAAGAGCTTACAGGGTTCTTTGTACAGGGCCTACTGTAAGCTCCAGAAGGATTGGCTACATCAGGGGTGTGTGGCCCAGGGGTGGAATTCTAGCAGAAACTCCTTTGCATATTAAGCCACACACCCCTGACGCAGCCAATCCTCCGAAAGCTTACAGGGTTCTTCGTACAGGGCCTACGGTAAGCTCCAGAAGGATTGGCTACATCAGGGGTGGAATTCTAGCAGAAGCTCCTTTGCCTATTAGGCCACTCCCCCCTGATGCAGCCAATCCTCCAAGAACTTACAGGGCTCTTCTGACAGGGCCTATCGTAAACTCCAGGAGGATTGGCTACATCAGAGGGGTGGGGCCTAATATGCAAAGGAGCTCCTGCTACAAAAAAGCCCTGTTTGTAGGAGATCAACAGAGCTCCGAAGAACATGCAAGATGCTCCAAGAGTCCTTTCCCTTGTATACCTACACAGTCTGCACCAGGGGTGGCCAAACTTGCTTAATGTAAGAGCCGCATGGAATAAATGTCAGATGTTTGAGAGCCACAAGATGAATATCAAATGTTTTAGGGAGGGAGGGAGGGAGGGAGGAAGGAAGGAAGGAAGGAAGGAAGGAAGGAAGGAAGGAAGGAAGGAAGGAAGGAAGGAAGGAAGGAAGGAAGGAAAATGAAGGGAGGGAAGGCAGGAAGGGAGGAAAATGAAGGGAGGGAAGGCAGGCAGGCAGGGAGGGAGGGAGGAAGGCAGGAAGGAAGACAAATAGATGGGGAGGGGGAGGGGAAAGAAAGCAACTTTAACTCCAAATGCATTCTCCAAACTGCCAGTTGGCTTGGCTTGGAGATGTGATTTAAATGCCTTCTCCAAGCTGGCCAATGGGGCACTGGGGGCTTTGAGAGCCACACAATATGTATGAAAGAGCCACATATGGCTCCCGAGCCGCAGTTTGGCCACCCCTGGTCTGTACACACATGGGAGGAAAAGCATTTGCCTAGCCTGAGGACACCGGTTGCAAGAAAGGTACATCCTGAATGGTACAGTACCAAAGGTGCAGCAAAAGCCAACTCTTTTGTTTGTCTTGGGCATAAATTAGAGCTGCCAACTTTGGATGGGGAAATACCTGGGGATTTGAGGAATGGAACACGGGATGGGCAGAGCCTGTGGAGAGAGAAGGAGAAGGCAGCAGCGGTGGGGAGGAGGGGAAAGGGAGAATTACAAGCCCCGAAAGAAGAAGATGATATGGGATTTATATCCCACCCTCCACTCTGAATCTCAGAGATCCAGAGGGGCTTACAATCTCCCATATCTTCTTCCCCAACAGACACCCTGTGAGGTGGGTGAGGCTGAGAGATCTCTGACGGAAGCTGCCCTTTCAAGGACAACTCCTGCGAGAGCTATGGCTGACCCAAGGCCATGCTAGCAGGTGCAAGTGGAGGAGGGGGAAGCAAACCCGGTTCTCCCAGAGAAGAGTCCGCACATTTAAGCACTACACCAAACTGGCTCTCAGAAGAAGATTGCATATTTATACCCCACTCTTCTCTCTGAATCAGAGTCTCAGAGCGGCCTAACACCTCTTTTCCCTTCCTCCCCCACAAAAGACACCTAGTGAGGTGGGGGGCGGGCTGAGAGAGCTCTGACAGAAGCTTCCCTTTCAAGGACAGTCTGTGAGAGCGCTGACCCAAGGCCATTCCAGCAGCTGCAAGAGGAGGAGTGGGGAATCAAACCCATTTCTCCCAGTGAAGAGTCCGCGCACTTCACCACAACACCAAACTGGCTCTCAGAAATGAAGAGAAATGATTCAGAGCCCTGTTCTTGCAAATCACAGGCGAATCCACCCGACGAGCCGGAGGATGCTGACCCAGCTCAGGTAGTAAAGAGCAGGCACAGAAGGGGAAAGTGAGAGAGTGTGCTCATGCTTTTCAATTAACAAAAGAAATCAGAAGGAAATAAATTAAACACGGGCTTTCCCTCAGCGGAGAGAACACACTTAATTTGCTTCCTTCTGATTTCTTCGCGTTAATTGGAAACTGTAAGGGTGTTCTCCCCCCGCCTCCCACCAGGTTGGGAAACGTCTGGAGATTTTTTTGGGGGAGGGGTTCGATTCTGGGGAGGGCACAGTTGGGGGGAGGGACCCCAAAGGGTCCATTTTTCTCCATGGGGACTGATCTGAGAGCCAGTTTGGTGTAGCGGTGAAGTACACGGACTCTTATCTGGGAGACCCGGGTTTGATTCCTCACTCCTCCACTGGCAGCTGCTGGAACAGCCTTGGGTCAGCCATATCTCTGGCAGAGGTTGTCCTTGAAAGGGCAGCTGCTGTGAGAGCCCTCTCAGCCCCACCCACAGGGTGTCTGTTGTGGGGAGGAGGGGAAAGGAGATTGTGAGCCACTCTGAGACTCTGTCCTTGAAAGGGCAGCTTCTGGGAGAGCTCTCTCAGCCCCACCCACCTCACAGGGTGTCTGTTGTGGGGGAGGAAGGAGATTGTAGGCCCCTCTGAGACTCTGTCCTTGAAAGGGCAGCTTCTGGGAGAGTTCTCTCAGCCCCACCCGCCTCACAGGGTGTCTGTTGTGGGGGGAGAAGATATAGGAGATTGTAGGCTGCTCTGAAACTCTGTCCTTGAAAGGGCAGCTGCTGTGAGAGCCCTCTCCAGCCCCACCCAGCTCACAGGGTGTCTGCTGTGGGGGAGGAAGGGAAAGGAGATTGTAAGCCACTCTGGGACTCTGAGATTCGAACTGATGGGTGGGGTATAAATCCAATATCTTCTTCTTGGAGAGCCAATTTGGTGTAATGGTGAAGTGCGTGAATTCTTATCAGAGTGGCTCACAATCTCCTTTCCCTTCCTCCCCCACAACAGACATCCTGTGAGGTAGGTGGGGCTGAGAGAGCTCTCACAGAAGCTGCCCTTTCAAGGACAACTCCTGTGACAGCTATGGCTCACCCCCAAGACCAATTCAGCAGCTGCAAGTGGAGGAGTGGGGAATCAAACCCGGTTCTCCCAGATAAGAGTCCACATACTTAACCACTGCACCAAACTAACAGAAATAAAGTGTGCACAATTGTATCATCCAGAAACCATCCCCCCCGGTCCGTGGAAAAACTGTCTTCCACAAAACCGGTCCCTGGTGCCAAAAGCGTTGGGGACCGCTACCATAGAGTCCTCCTTCCAAAGCTGCCCATTTCCCCCAGGGCTACTGATCTCTGTCGTTTGCAGGTCGCCTGCGATGCTGCAAGATCTCCAGGTCTCACCTGGAAGTTGGCCACTCGAGTATTAACAGCAGCCAAGGTGCTCATGAATCCCTGGATGGAAGGTAGAGAAAGAGCAGCCCTGAAACGTGATAGAAGTAGGAGAAGAAACGCAAACACCGCAAGAACAGAATTAAAATTCAACACCTGCTTTTAGCAAACTGGATCAAGAAGTTCTTGGAATTAATTTGGAAAAGGAAAAGCGGTGGAAGTGAGTGGGCCCAGACAGACGCAACACCAGCTGAAGATCTGAGCCGCAGTACAGCAGTCTCCCCATCAGGGTTGGAATCCTAGCAGGAGCTCCTTTGCATATTTGGCCAGGTCCCTCGATGTAGCCAATCATCCAAGAGCTGACAAAAAAGAGCCTTGTAAGCTCTTGGAGGATTGGCTACATCAGGGGGCGTGGCCTAATATGCAAAGGAGCTCCTGCTAGGATTCCACCCCTGCTCCCCGTAATTATCAGCGTTAAACGTTTGGGTCTGAATTCTCAAAAGGCTATAAAGGGAATTGTAGGCTGTGCTTGCTCTCTAAAAAAACAGAAGCCAAAACTCAGGGTCATCGGAAAGAAGAAGACTGAAGATTTATACCCCGCCCTTCTCTCTGAATCAGAGACTCAGAGTGCCTCACAATCTCCTATATCTTTTCCCCTCACAACAGACACCCTGTGAGGTGGGTGGGGCTGAGAGAGTTCTTCCGGAAGCTGCCCTTTCAAGGACAGAGTCTCAGAGCGGCTCACAATCTCCTATATCTTCTCCCCCCACAACAGACACCCCGTGAGGTGAGTGGGGATGAGAAAGCTCTCCCAGAAGTTGCCCTTTCAAGGACAGCTCTGCAAGAGCTATGGCTGACCCAGCTTGCTTTGACAGGCTTGAACAGCACAGGAGCTGCAGAGCAAAACCTCTATTTTCTCAATTGGCTGAGGCTTTCCGTCTCCTGGTCCCTTGGGGAAGGAAGGAAAGAGACAGAGCTTCCTCTGCCCAGTTCCCTGGATTGCATGGGAGAGATACAAAGAAAGCACCTTTAAGACCAACATGTACTAATGTTTTAAGTTTTTGTTTTTTAAAAAAATCTGTATTTGTGTTTGTCTGCATCCTTTATAAAATTTATATCTCTGGTACCTAATCTTAAAGAGGTATACATATGGCCCGGCCCGACATAGAATCACAGAGTTAGAAGGGACCTCCAGGGTCATCAGTCCAACCCTCTCCACAATGCAGGAAACCCACAAATACCTACCCCAAATTCACAGGATCTTCATCCCTGTCAGATGGCAATCTAGCCTCTGTTGAAAAACCTCCAAGGAAGGAGAGCCCACCACCTCCCAAGGAAGCCTGTTCCACTGAGGAACCGCTCTAACAGTCGGGAAGTTCTTCCTCATGTTGAGCCGGAAACTCTTTTGATTTAATTTCAACCCAGTGGTTCTAGTCCTACTTTCCAGGGCCACAGAATACAATTCCACACCATCCTCAGGGGTGGCCAACGGTAGCTCTCCAGATGTTTTTTTCTACAACTTCCATCAGCCCCAGCCAACATGGCGAATGGCTGGGGCTGATGGGAGATGTAGGCAAAAAACATCTGGAGAGCTACCGTTGGCCACCCCTGCCCTTCAAGTACTTGAAGATGGTGATCCTATCACCTCTCAGCCGCCTCCTCTCCAGGCTAAACATCCCCAGCTCGTTCAACCTTTCCTCATAGGACTTGGTCTCCAGACCCCTCACCATCTTCGTCGCCCTCCTCTGGACCCATTCCAGCTTGCCTAGATCCTTCTTAAAAGGTGGTGTCCAAAACTGAACACAAGACTCCAGGTGAGGCCTTACCAGAGCGGAGTAAAGCGATACCATCCCGTCACGTGATCTGGACATGGTCTTATTTATGTCAGATCTGACCCTCATAACATATGAGTTTGAGACCCCTGGCTTAGAGGGAGCATTGATCAGCCCTCGATCATAAATAGATGGGAGACCACCAAGGAAGCTCAGGGTCCACACGCAGGGGTAGGAAAGGGCAAACCAACTCCGCTTGTCTCTGAAGCTAAGTAGGTTAAGTACTTGGATGGGAGACTGCCAAGAAAAGGTTTCTTGCTAGGATTTCACGTCAGTCAATTTCCAATGTTGATTGCCGATACTGAATAGGTGTCTTTCCTGTTTCGTCTTTTATAATGTATTCACTGATCAGCTTTGTTCTGCTCAGCCCATGGAATCTTATAATAGAACAGAGCGTTCGGCACACTCCCGAGCACGCCACGGCCTCCTTTTCTCCCTTGGCCTTGAGACGCAGGTGCTTATCCGTACCGTCGGAAAGAACAGCTTGAAGTTTTATTTTCAAAGAGAGATGCTTGGGCTGATACCAGACGGCCGGTTTGAGTTGGCCTCACACCGTCCCAAAGAGCGCCGACCGGAAACGGAGCGCTCCGGGCATGCTGTGGGCGTCCGGAACACTCTTGCATCCTGTCCGCGGCTCTCCGGGTGCCTCCCGGCTTTCCAGACAGCTGGGGAGGCTCCGCAGAGGTACCCTGACAAAAACGTACCACTTTGACTTCGGTGCCTTTTTGAGCCGGCTCCCGGCAAGCCTGAAATGGGACCGGAATGGGACAGGGACAGCAGGCAGATGTGCGCGTGTGGACATGCTTTTTGGGTCCGCCTGCCTCCCATCCCCTGGGCGGCCCTAAACGCCCATCTGGTATCACCCTTAGTCACTGGGAAGGCCCAGGCCAGCCTGATCTCATCCTTGTTCGTAATTAGATGGGAGACCACCAAGGAAACCCAGGGTTCTTATGCGGAGGTAAAAAGGTAAAGGCAGCCCCCTGTGCAAGCACCAGTCGTTTCCGACTCTGGGGTGACGTTGCTTTCACAACATTTTCACGGCCGACTTTTTACTGCCTTCCCCAGTCATCTATGCTTTCCCCCCGGCAAGCTGGGGACTCCTTTTACCCACCTCGGAAGGATGGAAGGCTGAGTCAACCTGGAGCCGGCAACCTGAACCAGCTTTCGCTGGGATTGAACTCAGGTTGTGAGCAGAGGGCTCCGACTGCAGTACTGCAGCTTGACCACTCTGCACCACGGGGCTCTTCTATGCAGAGATAGGAAAGGGCAAACCAACTCTCTTTGCCTCTGACGTGACCCCAGCGGCCTGATCTCAGCAGCTAAGCAGGATTGGCCCTGTTTCGTACTTGGATGGGAGACCAGCAAGGAAGCCCAGGGTTGCTACGCAGAGGCAGCCAAGGCAAATCACCTCCGAAGGTCTCTTGGTTTGACCTGGAGGATGTGGTGGTGGAATTGAGTGGATAATAATTCAGGATGCTTTGCCACCACTTTTGCATGCCTTCAGTTGCTGATGACACTAACTGCCGTATCCAGAGCATAAGTTTCTGGCCCTACCAGTATAAGGTCAGTTCTAACTAGAAACATCTTGCTGTGAACATGTATCTTTTCAATAAAGTTCTTAACTGCCATACCTAGAGTATAAATATCTGGCCCTACGCTATAAGGTCAGTTCTAACAAGGAACATCTTGCTGTGAACATGTATCTTTTCAATAAAGTCCTTATTTGATTCAAATCAAAGAGGCTGAATTGCTGTGAGCTGCACAGAACCTGACAGAGACCACCAAGGAAGTCCAAGGTTGCTATGCAGATAAGAGTCCGTGCATTTCACCACTACGCTAAATCAGCTCCCATCATTGAGTTTTCAGGGGGAGGAGGAGAAGAAGAAGAAGAAATTGGATTCATACCCTGTGCTATACTCAGGAGCGGCTCACAATCTCCTTTCCCTTCCTCCCCCACAACAGACACCCGGTGAGGTGGGTGGGGCTGAGAGAGCTCTCCCAGAAACTGCCCTTTCAAGGACAACTCCTGTGGGAGCTATGGCTGACCCAAGGCCATTCCAGCAGCTGCAAGTGGAGGAGTGGGGAATCAACTCGGTTCTCCCAAATAAGAGTCTGCGCATTTAACCATGACACCAAATCGGCTCTCCAAGGAGCCTAAGACTAAAGACTCCTAAAAGGCCCTTAGGACCACTGCCAAAGTGTGATAGGGTTGTTAACAAAGCCTCCTATTCAGCATATTCCCACCCACCTGCAGACGGCAGCCAATTAATTACAGAGGGAGGCAGGAAAAATGAGGAACTTCACACCCTGCGTTTCTTTTCCTGAACATATGGTGAAGACATGGGTCAGCAGGGAACATGTTTTCCCTGTCACATCTTCATATGCCCTACGGGATAATAGGGAATGCCCTCATCAGCATATGGGTGGGATGGGGAGAATGTTAATGCCATTTAGAACAGAACTAAAGAGAAGCGAGATGGTGCACAAGATGAAAGATCTCAACACCCTTCCCCATGGGACTGGTTAAGGGCCAAATGAAAGACTGAAGATTGGAGTTCCTGTCTGATTTCCAAGTAGGGGCCATGGTCCAGCGGAAGGATATTAGCTTGGCATGCAGAAGGTCCCCTGGCATCTCCAACTGAAAGGAACAGGTAGGAGGTGATAAGAAGAAGAAGAAATTGGATTTATATCCCGCTCACCACTCCAAATCTCAGAGCAGTTCACAATCGCCTTTATCTCCCCCCACCCCCCACAGACACCCTGTGAGGTGAGTGGGGCTTGAAAGGCTCCCCTTTCAAGGACAAATGATGATATTGGATTTATATCCCGCCCTCCAGTCTGAATCTCAGAGTCTCAGAGCGGCTCACAATCTCCTTCACCTTCCTCCCCCACAACAGACCCCCTATGAGATGGGTGGGGCTGAGAGGGCTCTCACAGCAGCTGCCCTTTCAAGTACAGAGTCTCATAGCAGCCTACAATCTCCTTTCCCTTCCTCCCCCACAACAGACACCCTGTGAGGTGGGTGGGGCTGAGAGCGCTCTCACAGCAGCTGCCCTTTCAAGGACAACCTCTGCCAGAGCCTATGGCTGACCCAAGGCCATTCCAGCAGCTGCGAGTGGAGGAATGAGGAATCAAACCTGGTTCTCC
The DNA here is from genome assembly GCF_032191835.1 of Heteronotia binoei. Taxonomy (NCBI): domain Eukaryota; kingdom Metazoa; phylum Chordata; class Lepidosauria; order Squamata; family Gekkonidae; genus Heteronotia; species Heteronotia binoei. The sequence goes on along the minus strand of NC_083235.1, from coordinate 9,797,527 downwards.
CAGATAAGAGTCCACACACTCCACCACTTCACCAAACTGGCTCTCTAGAAAGACCTCTGCCTGAAATCGTAGACCAGGGGTGTCAAACACATTTCGTACAAGGGCCAGATCTGACATAAATGAGAACTTTGTTGGGTCACGCCATGTGTGTCATACAATGCAATGCCAGGAAATGGAGATAATAAACTTTATAAAGGCCACAGACAAACACAATTAAAGATTTTTTTAAAAAAACTTAAAAATCAAACACTTGCTGGTTTTAAAGGTGCTTTCTTTGTGTCTCTCCCATGGGATCTAGGGAACTGGGCAAAGGAAGTTCTGGCTCTTTCCTTCCTTCCCCAGTGACCAGGAGAGAGGGAGTCTCAGCCAACTGAAGGAAGAGAGGCTTGGGCTCAGTAGCTCTGCTATGTAATTGAGTCTGGTAAAGCAAGCTCCCCCCGCTTCCTCCCCATGGGAGGAGCCTCAGCCAATGGAGAAAACAGAGGCTTTGCTCTGTAACTCTGGAGATCATTGCGATCTGCTTTGCAACATCTTCTGAGGTCCAACTTGCCTCGACAAGGGCCAGGGCCTTTTCAGCCTTGGCCCCGGCCTGGTGGAATCAGCTCCCCGTAGAGATCCGGGTCCCATCTGACTTCTTACCATATCGTAGGGCCTGCAAGACAGAGCTATTCCACCGGGCCTTTGGTTGAGGTGGCAGGCGTCCTTGTTCCATCTGCTTGGCCTCTCTTGCTGTGATATTATTACATTATTATTATCATCTTATTATTATATTCCTGGGCCAAGCTGTATCGATCTGTAGAATGCGCCCAATACAAATGGCCACCTATGCTGTATGTTATTGTTTTGTTGTACTGTTATAGGGTTTTAATGTGTAAGTTGTCCACTGTTTTTAACCTATGTCAGGGGTGGCCAACAGTAGCTCTCCAGATGTTTTTTGCCTACAACTCCCATCAGCCCCAGCCATTGGCCATGCTGGCTGGGGCTGATGGGAGTTGTAGGCAAAAAACATCTGGAGAGCTACCGTTAGCCACCCCTGACCTATGTTGTTATCTACCCTGGGCCTTCCATGGGAAACGGCGGGATATAAATAAAATAAACTGAAGTTCATATCAGAAGTCAGAGTGCCAGTCTGTTGTAGTTGTTAAGTGTGTGGACTCTTATCTGGGAGAACCGGGTTTGATTCCCCACTTCTCCACTTGCAGCTGCTGGAATGGCCTTGGGTCAGCCATAGCTCTCACAGGAGTTGTCCTTGAAAAGGCAGCTTGTGGGAGAGCTCTCTCAGCCCCACCTACCTCAGAGGGTGTCTATTGTGGGGGAGAAAGGTAGAGGAGATTGTAAGCCACTCCGGGAGGAAGGTAAAGGAGACTGCTCTGAGACTCTGATTCCGTGAGAAGGGCGGGGTACAAATCTGCAGTCTTCTTCTCTTCTTCTATGGAGGTAGAAAAGCAGGGGAGAGCACAGGTACTGGGGAGGCTTGAACACACACACACCCCAGTCACCCACTGCTTTCACTCTAAAACTGACCCCTCCTATCACTTCTTGCTTTGCTTGTGATTCATTCCCACCCCATCGAAACAAACAGGCTTCCCAGCTAGAGCCACGAAATTCAATAGCCTCTAATTTGGCAGGTCTTTGGCGCTCCCTGGGGGCCCGAATGCCCAGATTCTTTCGAATTGCATTGCCCCAGAGCTCTCTCCACGGTGCTGAAAAGACAATTCTCTACCTGCCGGCTGTTCTTAAGTGCTGTCCATGGTGCTGAAATTGGCCAGAAAGCCCATCTTGGATGCTGAAACCTTCCATTTGCATCCTATCAGCAAGCAGGTTTTGAATAAGGGAAGGCAAGGTGGGAGAGTCTGTTAAACCAACTGCACCCTGTAAAGTGGCAGACAGCTGGAGGAAGGGCATCTTGCGCTGTGGGGATCCAAGGGAATAAATTCCTAGGTACATGGGAGTGGCTGAGGCTCTGTGGCAGCGCCTCTGCTTGGCATGCAGAAGGTCCCAGGTTCAATCCCCAGCATCTCCAGTTCAAAGGACCAGGCAGGAGGTGATAAGAAAGACCATGACCTGAGACCCTGGCTCAGTGGCAGAGCCTCTGCTTGGCATGCGGAAGGTCCTAGGTTCAATCCTCAGCATCTCCCGTTAAAGGACCAGGCAGGAGATAATGTTAAAGACCTTGGCCTGAGACCCTGGATCAGTAGAACATCCTCTGCTTGGCATGCAGAAGGTCCCAGGTTCAATCCCTGGCATCTCCAGTTAAAAGGACCAGGCAGGAGGTGATAGGAAAGACATCAACCTGAGAACTTGGCTCAGTGGCAGAGCCTCTGCATGGAATGCAGAGGGCCCTAGGTTCAATCCCCAGCATCTCCAGTTAAAAGGACCAGGCAGGAGGGGATGGGAAAGACCCTGACCTGAGTCCCTGGCTCAGTGGCAGAGCCTCTGCTTGGCATGCAGAAGGTCCCAGGTTCAATCCCCGGCATCTCCAGTTAAAAGGACCAGGCAGGAGGGGATGGGAAAGACCTTGACCTGAGTCCCTGGCTCAGTGGCAGAGCCTCTGCTTGGCATGCAGAAGGTCCCAGGTTCAATCCCCATCATCTCCAGTTCAAAGGACCAGGCAGGAGATGACCTGAGATGCTGGAGAGCAGAAGCCAGTCTGAGTATACCCTCTCTGGCCCCTTATGTATAGTCAGCATATCTTTAGAAATAACCTATTTGTATGTCAACTGTATGTGCATACCAGGTTCTTTATATGTGAATGGGGGGGAGGTCTTCCTTTTTTGTAGAATACCCAGTAGACGATACTCATATTGGTAGACCAAAGGTCTGTTTTCATTGAAGACATGAGCTGTGCCTAGAGAAGTGTGGAAATCAGGTTCCATTTTTCAGCCATGAAACTGATGAAGAATTGTTTTGAAACGTCTTGTATACCTGGGAAGGATGTTATCAGTGGTAGAAATTTCTTTGGGACATCCTCTGTCTTCTTTTTTGACTTCTGGGGGTCGTTTGGGCACTACTAATTGAAGGAGTACAGAGGAGTCTTTTGTTGGATTTATCATTATCTGAATTGTGACCACCGATTCTATTTTTTGTTTGTATTCACCATGATTACTTTTTCATCAGACCTATATCTACTGGTACTTGTGAAATTCTGTGGATTTTTTGATGGTCTACCCTTGCGTTTTCTATCTTTGCTGTTGCAGTATAGGGCAGCTTTGGTGTGTGCTCATGTGCATAGCAACTCTGGCATTATTCCACAGCAGAGCTGCAGACAACCTGGGTGGCCGCGGGCAGATAACTAGTTCTTAGCTTCTCTTTCTCATCTCATGAAACTGTGTCAATTCCTCTCAGGGGGTCACTGTTTGATGATAGCCAGGGGAAAGGGAGAGACAATCTCCGCAAATTGAAAACGCTGCATAAATCCAAAGCAATAAGAATAACTAGAGAGATACCCACACTACGGTGGAACTGTGGGATCTGTCCGCCTCTTACATTTCATCCTACATAAGTGCATAAGAGAAGCCGTCTTGGATCAGGCCAGTGGCCCATCCAGTCCAACACTCTGTGTCACATAAGAACATAAGAGAAGCCATCTTGGATCAGGCCAATGGCCCATCCAGTCCAACACTCTGTGTCACATAAGAACATAACAGAAGCCCTGTGGGATCAGGCCAATGGCCCATCCAGTCCAACACTCTGTGTCACACAGTGTCAAAAAAAAACAACAGGTGCCATCAGGAGGTCCACGAATGGGGCCAGAACATTCAAAGCTCTCCCACTGTTGCCCCCCCTAAGCACCAAGAATACAGAGCATCACTGCCTCAGACATAAGAATATAAGAGAAGCCATGTTGGATTAGGCCAATGGCCCATAAGAACATAAGAGAAGCCATGTTGGATCAGGCCAATGACACAGTGACCAAAAAAACCCAGGTGCCATCAGGAGCTCCATCTGTGAGTCTAAGACACTAGAAGCCCTCTCACTGTTGCCCCCTCAAGCACCAAGAATACAGAGCATCACTTGCCCCAGACAGAGAGTTCCAATAATACGCGGTGGCTAATAGCCACAGATGGACCTCTGCTCCGTATGCTTATCCAATCTCCTCTTGAAGCTGGCAGTGCTTGTAGCTGCCATCACCTCCTGTGGCAGTGAATTCCACATGTTAATCACCCTTTGGGTGAAGAAGGACTTCCTTTTATCCGTTCTAACCCGACTGCTCAGCAATTTCACTGGATGTCTACAAGTTCTCATACATTTCTTCCAAGGAACTTGGAACCCTGAGAACCAGTGAGGTGTAGTAAGCAAAGGCTTGGGTTAGGACCTGGGAGACTCAGGTTCGAATCCCCACTCTGCCATGGAAGCTCACTGCATGACACAATGGAACTATATTCCAGTCCAGGGCCACCTGTAAGACCAACGAAGTTCTATTCCTGGTGTAGGCCAGGGGTGGCCAAACTGAGGCTTGCAAGCCACACGTGGCTCTTTCGCACATATTGTGCGGCTTTCGAAGGCCCCACTGCCCTGCTGGCCGGCTCAGAGAAGACATTTCTTCCTTTAAATCACTTTTGCAGGCTTAACTTTCTACATGTCGGAGTTGCCAACTTCCAGGCGGTAGCAGGAGTTCTAGGGTTACACCTGATCTCCAGGCTATAAGAGATCAGTTCCCCTTGGAGGAGATGACGGCTCCAGAGGCAGGACTCTACAGCATCATTCCCGGTTGAGGCCCCTCCCTTCCCCAAACTCCGCCCTCCCCAGGCTCCGCCCCCCAAGTCTCCAGGTTAATTCCCCACCCAGAGTTGGCAACCCTTCTTGCAAGGCAATGACCCCCTGCGAAAACAAGAAGACAGAGACAAGGAAACCCCATGAGAAGGAGGAGGAGAAGACGACGACAACCGCAGAGTTATACTCTGCTCTTCTCTCTGAATCAGAATCTCAGAGCAGTCACACAATCTCCTTTATCTTCTTCCCCCCACACAGACATCCTGCAAGGCAGGTGGGGCTGAGAGAGCTCTCCCACAAGCTGCCCTTTCAAGGACAACTCCTGCGAGAGCTATGGCTGACCCAAGGCCATTCCAGCAGCTGCAAGAGGAGAATCAAACACTGTGAGGCAGGTGGGGCTGAGAGAGCTCTCCCACAAGCTGCCCTTTCAAGGACAACTCCTGCGAGAGCTATGGCTGACCCAAGGCCATTCCTGCAGCTGCAAGAGGAGAATCAAACACTGTGAGGCAGGTGGGGCTGAGAGAGCTCTCCCACAAGCTGCCCTTTCAAGGACAACTCCTGTGAGAGCTATGGCTGACCCAAGGCCATTCCAGCAGCTGCAAGAGGAGAATCAAACACTGTGAGGCAGGTGGGGATGAGAGAGCTCTCCCACAAGCTGCCCTTTCAAGGACAACTCCTGCGAGAGCTATGGCTGACCCAAGGCCATTCCAGCAGCTGCAAGAGGAGAATCAAACACTGTGAGGCAGGTGGGGCTGAGAGAGCTCTCCCACAAGCTGCCCTTTCAAGGACAACTCCTGCGAGAGCTATGGCTGACCCAAGGCCATTCCAGCAGCTGCAAGAGGAGAATCAAACACTGTGAGGCAGGTGGGGATGAGAGAGCTCTCCCACAAGCTGCCCTTTCAAGGACAACTCCTGCGAGAGCTATGGCTGACCCAAGGCCATTCCAGCAGCTGCAAGAGGAGAATCAAACACTGTGAGGCAGGTGGGGCTGAGAGAGCTCTCCCACAAGCTGCCCTTTCAAGGACAACTCCTGCGAGAGCTATGGCTGACCCAAGGCCATTCCAGCAGCTGCAAGAGGAGAATCAAACACTGTGAGGCAGGTGGGGATGAGAGAGCTCTCCCACAAGCTGCCCTTTCAAGGACAACTCCTGCGAGAGCTATGGCTGACCCAAGGCCATTCCAGCAGCTGCAAGAGGAGAATCAAACACTGTGAGGCAGGTGGGGCTGAGAGAGCTCTCCCACAAGCTGCCCTTTCAAGGACAACTCCTGCGAGAGCTATGGCTGACCCAAGGCCATTCCAGCAGCTGCAAGAGGAGAATCAAACACTGTGAGGCAGGTGGGGCTGAGAGAGCTCTCCCACAAGCTGCCCTTTCAAGGACAACTCCTGCGAGAGCTATGGCTGACCCAAGGCCATTCCAGCAGCTGCAAGAGGAGAATCAAACACTGTGAGGCAGGTGGGGATGAGAGAGCTCTCCCACAAGCTGCCCTTTCAAGGACAACTCCTGCGAGAGCTATGGCTGACCCAAGGCCATTCCAGCAGCTGCAAGAGGAGAATCAAACACTGTGAGGCAGGTGGGGCTGAGAGAGCTCTCCCACAAGCTGCCCTTTCAAGGACAACTCCTGCGAGAGCTATGGCTGACCCAAGGCCATTCCAGCAGCTGCAAGAGGAGAATCAAACACTGTGAGGCAGGTGGGGCTGAGAGAGCTCTCCCACAAGCTGCCCTTTCAAGGACAACTCCTGCGAGAGCTATGGCTGACCCAAGGCCATTCCAGCAGCTGCAAGAGGAGAATCAAACACTGTGAGGCAGGTGGGGCTGAGAGAGCTCTCCCACAAGCTGCCCTTTCAAGGACAACTCCTGCGAGAGCTATGGCTGACCCAAGGCCATTCCAGCAGCTGCAAGAGGAGAATCAAACACTGTGAGGCAGGTGGGGCTGAGAGAGCTCTCCCACAAGCTGCCCTTTCAAGGACAACTCCTGCGAGAGCTATGGCTGACCCAGCAGCTGCAAGTGAAGGAGCGGGGAATCAAACCCGGTTCTCCCAGAAAAGAGTTCGCACATTTAACCACTACGCCGAAGTGGTTCTCAAAAAAACACAAACGCACAAAGTCATAAACCAGAAAAACGTTGTCCAGATGCCCAATGCCGCCCACCCTCGGAATTCAGGCAGCATTCCCCGACCACGCTCCACCATCCGACCCCGCCCCATTGGCCAACCACACCCAAGAGAAAGAAAGAAACAGCAGCCTTGGCGACTCACAGTCTTCAGGCAACTGGATGGCAACGGTCGGACCGCAGAGAAGCAGCACCCAGGGCCCCAGCAGGAGCACTGAGGCCGCCCCGGCTGGCATCTTCCCTGGCACCGTGGGCTGGGCCCGCTCCCCGAACCGGGCCGGCGGAACAGCAGCAGAGCAGCGGAGCGGCGAGCGCACCCCAGAGTGAACTGTGGCTGAGGAAACACAGAGAGAGACCATTAGCAAAGGAGGAAAAAAAAAACCCTGCGTAATCGCGATGTCCCCTCCCCCCACCAAACACGCTCTCCCCAAGGACTTCGGCACAGACAGCAAAAAGCAGAGAGAGAGAGAGAGAGCAGGAAATTAATGGACCCCTTTATTTATTTATTTCCACCCTCCTGCCCTCCAACTTGTTGGAAGAGGACGGTCGGCGTGCATGTTGTACAAGTGGGTAGACAGATGTGCTCTCCTTCCCTGCATCTCCGTCCCCACCAGCAAAGGGGGGGAAGGACGGATTAAGAAGAGAAAAGAGAAAGGGAGTTCCTTAAAATAGGAAAAAGAGCAAAAAAAGGGAAGAGCTACGTTCTCGGGGCTCAAACACACCAGGGGAAGGAGTGGCCCTTTTGTTCTGGAAAGGAGAACAGGTCATGGAAAGGCGGGGGGGGGGGGCTGGGGGGAGGTCGAAGGGGATGAGAGGTGGGGGGAGAGAAAGAAAGGAGGGGGTGGGGGGAACTGCAGGTTGATGGATGGAAAGAGCAAAGCGAGGATGGCAGGGAAGGACAGACAGACAACCCGCTATGTGAGAGGAAGGAGAGAGCGAGAGAAGGAAGAGAAAGGAAGATACCTGGGAGCGGGAGAAGGAGAAGATAAAAGGATGAATGGAAAGGGAAACCTCATGCTTTTATGATCTTCAATACTTATATATACCCCCCACCTTTCCCACCTCCCCTCCCCCCTTCCAAGCAGAGATTTCTGATGAATGAGAGGTGGGGAAGAAAAACTCAGGAAAAGAAAAGCTCTCTCCAAGACCTTATTTCTCCCTTGTTCAGGAAGAAGATGATATTGGATTTATATCCCGCCGTTGAATCTCAGAGCAGTCACGATCTCTTTTATCTTCCTCCCCCGCAATAGACACCCTGTGAGGTAGGTGGGGCTGAAAGAGCTCTTTCAGAAGCTGCTCTTTCAAGGACAGTCTCAGAGCAGCCTACAATCTCCTTTCCCTTCCTCCCCCACAACAGACACCCTGTGAGGTAGGTGGGGCTGAAAGAGCTCTCCCAGAAGCTGCCCTTTCAAGGACAGCCTCTGTGAGAGCTATGGCTGACCTAAAGCCATTCCAGCAAGTGCAAGTGGAGGAGTGGGGAATCAACCCAGTTCTCCCAGAAGAGTCCGCACACTTCACCAGTTTGGTGTAGTGGTTAAGTGTGCAGACTCTTATCTGA
>NC_083235.1:9753254-9789044 GCF_032191835.1 Heteronotia binoei | reverse complement strand
CCACACCCTGTCCTCCTCCAAACCCCGCCTCCATTCCCCTCCCCACACCCTGCCCTCCTCCAAACCCCGCCTCCATTCCCCTCCCCACACCCTGCCCTCCTCCAAACCCCGCCTCCATTCCCCTCCCCACACCCTGCCCTCCTCCAAACCCCGCCTCCATTCCCCTCCCCACACCCTGCCCTCCTCCAAACCCCGCCTCCATTCCCCTCCCCACACCCTGCCCTCCTCCAAACCCCGCCTCCATTCCCCTCCCCACACCCTGTCCTCCTCCAAACCCCGCCTCCATTCCCCTCCCCACACCCTGCCCTCCTCCAAACCCCGCCTCCATTCCCCTCCCCACACCCTGCCCTCCTCCAAACCTCGCCTCCATTCCCCTCCCCACACCCCGCCTCCATTCCTCTCGCATTCCCAAACCCCACCGTCCTCAAAACCCCGCCTCCATTTGCCTTCCCTCCCCAAACCCCGCCCTCTTCCAAGCCCCGCCTCCATTCCTCTCCCCTTCTTAAACCCTGCCCTCCTCCAAACCCCACCTTCATTCGCCTTCCCTCCCCAGGCCCCGCCCTCCTCCAAACTCCACCTCCATTCACTCTCCTTTGAGAATAAATGGAGGCTTCTAAAATAACGAGTCAGGAGTAGAAATCATTCTCTGCGCAGTCCCCTGTGTGGTTGCTTAGGGTGGTGCAGTGAGGAAGGTGATGGAACTAGGCACATGGCTTGTTTCCAAGAGACCATGTGGTGTAGTAGTTTCTGAGTAGGATCTGGGGGACATAGGTTCGAATCCCCGCTCTGCCATGAACATAAGAAGAGCCAACCGATAGTCCATCTAGTCCAGCCTCCTGTCTCACACAGTGGCCAGGCAGTTCCTCTGGAGGGCCAACAACAGGGCAGGGAGGCTGAGGCCTCCCCCTGAGAAGAATGTGATCAACAGCCCTGCTGGATCAGGCCAATGGTGTATCTAGTCAAGCATCCTGTCTCAGTGGCCAACCAGTTCCTATGGAGGGCCAATAACAGCAGAGAATCCAAGGCCTTCATAAGAACATCAGAAGAGCCCTGCTGGATCAGACCAGTGGTTCATCTAGTCCAGCCTCCTGTCTCACACAGTGGCCACCCAGTTCCTCTGGAGGGACAACAACGGGCAGAGAGGCTGAGGCCTTCCCCTGAGAAGAACATCTGAAGAGCGCTGCTGGATCAGACCAGTGGTTCATCTAGTCCAGCATCCTGTCTCACACAGTGGCCACCCAGTTCCTCTGGAGGGCCAACAACAGAGCGTAGAGACTGAGGCCTTCCCCTGAGAAGAACATCTGAAGAGCGCTGCTGGATCAGACCACTGAGGGTCCACCTTGTTCAGAATCTTCTTTCACACAGTGGCCAGTCACTTCCTCTGGAGGGCCAACAACAGAGCATAGAGGCTGAGGCCTTCCCCTGAATTTGCCTCCTGGCTCTGGGTTTTAAAGGTTTAGTGCCTCTGAATGTGGTGATTCCCCTCGGTCCCCATGGCTAGTGGCCACTGATAGACAGATCCTCCGTGAATCTATCCAATCCTCTTTTCAAGCTGTTCATTCCTATGGCCATCACACAGCCAGTTTGGTGTAGTGGTTAAGTGTGCGGACTCTTATCTGGGAGAACCGGGTTTGATTCCCCACTCCTCCACTTGCACCTGCTAGCATGGCCTTGGGTCAGCCATAGCCCTGGCAGAGGTTGTCCTTGAAAGGGCAGCTGCTGTGAGAGCCCTCTCCAGCCCCACCCACGTCACAGGGTGTCTGTTGTGGGGAAGGAAGGACAAGGAGATTGTGAGCCGCTCTGAGGCTCTTCGGAGTGGAGGGCGGGATATAAATCCAATATCTTCATCTACCTCACAGGGTGTCTGTTGTGGGGGAGGAAGGGAAAGGAGATTGTGAGCCGCTCTGAGACTCTTCGGAGTGGAGGGCGGGATATAAATCCAATATCTTCATCTACCTCACAGGGTGTCTGTTGTGGAGGAGGAAGGAAAAGGAGATTGTGAGCCGCTCTGAGACTCTTCGGAGTGGAGGGCGGGATATAAATCCAATATCTTCATCTACCTCACAGGGTGTCTGTTGTGGGGAGGAAGGGAAAGGAGATTGTGAGCCGCTCTGAGACTCTTCGGAATGGAGGGCTGCATATAAATCCAATATCTTCATCTACCTCACAGGGTGTCTGTTGTGGGGGAGGAAGGGAAAGGAGATTGTGAGCCGCTCTGAGACTCTTCGGAGTGGAGGGCGGGATATAAATCCAATATCTTCATCTACCTCACAGGGTGTCTGTTGTGGGGGAGGAAGGGAAAGGAGATTGTGAGACTCTTCAGAGTGGAGGGCAGGATATAAATCCAATATCTTCATCTACCTCACAGGGTGTCTGTTGTGGGGGAGGAAGGGAAAGGAGATTGTGAGCCGCTCTGAGACTCTTCGGAGTGGAGGGCGGGATATAAATCCAATATCTTCATCTACCTCACAGGGTGTCTGTTGTGGGGGAGGAAGGGAAAGGAGATTGTGAGCCGCTCTGAGACTCTTCGGAGTGGAGGGCGGGATATAAATCCAATATCTTCATCTACCTCACAGGGTGTCTGTTGTGGGGGAGGAAGGGAAAGGAGATTGTGAGCCGCTCTGAGACTCCTCAGAGTGGAGGGCGGGATATAAATCCAATATCTTCATCTACCTCATAGGGTGTCTGTTGTGGGGGAGGAAGGGAAAGGAGATTGTGAGCCGCTCTGAGATTCTTCGGAGTGGAGGGCGGGATATAAATCCAATATCTTCTTCTTCTACACCCTCTGGCAGCAAATCCCACATTTTAATCAGTCTCTGTGTAAAGGAGCGTTTCCTTTTCTCTGTCCTGGACATCCTGCCCCTCAGTGTAATTTCTGGAGGCTTGCTGGGGGATCTTGTGCTAATTCAGTATCCTCAGCCTAGCTTCCTCGCAGAGCACTTGTTGTGGGGATAAAATGGAGGACAGAAGGATGTTGTAAGCCACTTTGGGCCCTTGTGGGAGAAGAAAGGTAAAGGTAGTCCCCTGTGCAAGCACCAGTCATTTCTGAATCTGGGGTGACCCTGCTTTCAAAATGTTTTCACGGCAGACTTTTTACGGGGTGGTTTGCCATTGCCTTCCCCAGTCATCTACACTTTGCCCCCAGCAAGCTGGGGACTCATTTTACTGACCTCGGAAGGATGGAAGGCTGAGTCAACCTTGAGCCGGCTACCTGAACCCAGCTTCCGCCGGGATTGAACTCAGGTCGTGAGCAGAGAGCTCAGACTGCAGTACTGCAGCTTTATCACGCTGCGCCACCGGGCCGCTTTTGTGGGGGAGAAATGTGGAGTACAAACGACACAAATGAAAACAAAAACAATTTGCCTTGTCTGAGGTGTCAAAAGACCTTGAACTGGCATTAGTTCATTTTCCACGCTGTGTCCGAGGGTGATCCGGTTTCGAAATTCCCCCTCAAGATAATTTTCCTGGAACCCCTGGAATCCTAGTACCCAAGGAACAAAATCCGGCAACGGTGAAGCGTTTTCAGCCGTTTCCAGGCAAAACCCGGGGTTGCAGGCATACGGCCCCGTGTCACCTTTTATTGTGTGATAGGCTGTTTACATTTAAGGAGACAGTTGGTTCCCGAGCCGTGGGGATCAGACAAGCAGGCAGGGGGTCTCATCTCCCTCGTGGTGGCGAATTTGAATTCACTTAGGGGAAGATTGCTTGTCACACCCGTTTAGCGTCTGCTAGCAGAGAGGGAAGACGTTCAACAGGGGTTCAATCTGGATTTTAATCCTCGCTGCTCCGAACGGGTGCCTCTTGCTTGTGCGGGCCAAGGCCCAGTGAGACTGTTCTGTTGGGCCGTCGGCAAAGGTCGGGAGCGCTCCTTACTGTTTGGCCTGGCCGTGCGGGAAAAGCGGGGGCACGCCCCGGGTCACTCTGGGGGCCCCAGTTGCCATCACTCCTCTGGAATCCCAATCCCGAACAATCGACGCCTTGTCAAAAGCTCTCTGCGTCTTGTTGACGGGACAGCTTTGCTGCCCCCGTATTTCCGCTGCTACGTCCTCTGTTTGACTCAGCCCTGGGGCATCTGTCGGTCACAATGGGGGGCTTGACGGGGGTCCCAGCAACAGTGGCACTAATGGATTGTGGGGGGGGGGGGTGGAGTTATGGTAGGACAAGGTGTTTTCTGGTAGGAGCAAAGCGGAGCAAGTAACCGGAAGGACTCAGGGTCTGACTCTCTTGAACTGACAGCAGCATGAATCAGGCTGTTCCAAGAAGGAGGCGTTCCCGCACTGGACCTTTCTTCCCAGAAGAACCAGCCCACTCCGAGCCTGACGCTGGCCTGCATCCCAATGACAGCGAGCCATTTCTCGCAGCAGAAGACACAACACCAAAGCCAGTTTGGTGTAGTGAGAGCCAGTTTGGTGTAATGGTTAAGTGCGTGGACTCCTATCTGGGAGAATCAGGTCTGATTCCTCACTCCTCTGCTTGCAGCTGCTGGGATGGCCTTGGGTCAGCCATTGCTCTGGCAGAGTTGTCCTTGAAAGGGCAGCTTCTGGGAGAGCTCTCTCAGCCACACTCACCTCATAGGGTGTTTGTTGTGGGGGAAGAAGATAAAGGAGATTGTAAGTCAGAGCAAATTCTGATTTAGAGAGAAGGGCAGGGTATAAATCTGCAGTCTTCTCCTCCTTCTCCTCCGTTTGGTAGCAGGAACTCCTTTGCATGTAGCCAGTCTTCCAAGAGCTGACAGTAGGCCCTGTGCTAAGAGCCCTGTACGCTCCCGGAGGATTGGCTACCTCAGGAGGGTGTGGCCTAATAGGCAAAGGAGTTCCTTCTATGAAAAAAGCCACGTGGAACGTGATGCGATCCCGTGCTTCAAGTTTCAGGCTGTGCTGGGGGTCAGTATGCGTGTGGCCAGCCCTGACCCCACCTGGATAAGCCGAGGCAAGCCCGATCTCGTCAGATCTCGGAAGCTAAGCAGGGTCGACTCTGGCAGGTAGGGGAGAGACCTCTTTGAGAGGACCAGTACTGGGAGGCAGGGCAGGTTTTATTCAGCTGACTGTCTGAATATCCTCCAGGTTCTCCCTCCCCTTGGTAGGGGTCAGTCACAAGAGGTCACCATGGCTTCCAGGTTCTTCTCTGGCAAGTACTTGGATGGGAGACCTCCTTGGAATACCAGAGCTCGGAGGCAGGGGCAGGCTTTGTTCACCCACCTGTCTGAATATCCTCCAAGTCCCCAATAGGGGTCAGTCACTAGAGGTCACTGTGACTTCCAGGTGCAGACACACACAAATACACACACCTAGGTGCACACACTTCACCCCCACACATAAAAATACAATTCTTTTTAAAAAGGTTTGTGACTGATTCACACATTAAATTTTACACTCCAGCATGGGATTTCCACATGTACCTGTGGATCTGCCTGTTGGAGGGCTCATTAAAAAAAACATTAGATATTGCTAGTAGCCATAATGCTTTAATTATCTGTTGCCGCTGTCTACTAGTTCCCGGCTTTAATTTTTTTAAAAAGCCTGTAGCCCTTTTCATTGTGCAGTTAGAATCATAGAATCATAGAGTTGGAAGGGACCTCTAGGGTCATCTATTCCACCCCCCTGCACAATGCAGGAAACTCACAAATACCTCCCTCCCAAATTCACAGGATCCTCATTGCTATCAGATGGCCATCTAGCTTCTGTTGAAAAATCTCCAAGGAAGGAGAGCCCACCACCTCCTGAGGAAGCCTGTTCCACTGAGGAACCGCTCTAAACTCACAAATACCTCCCCCTAAATTCACAGGATCTTCATTGCTGTCAGATGGCCATCTAGCCTCTGTTTCGAAACCTCCAAGGAAGGAGAGCCCGCCACCTCCCAAGGAGGAAGCCTGTTCCACTGAGGAACCGCTCTAACTGTCAGGAAGTTCTTCCTAATGTTGAGCCGGAAACTCTTGATTTAATTTCAACCCATTGATTCTGGTCCGACCTTCCGGGGCCACAGAAAACTATTCCTCACACAAAAAAAAACCAACTGGATGCATAACTTTTTGGAAGACGAAAGCTTGGAACTGGGAGATCAAGGGCATTTCTTCCAGGATGGTGTTTGGGTTGCTACCCTCCAGGTGCCACCTGGAGATCTCTGGCTAGGACGTTTGATATCCAGATGACTGTGATTGGTTCCCCTGGGTAAAATGGGTGCTTTGGAGGGTAGCATCTGTGACAATGTACTCTGCTGATGTCCCCCCCCCCATTCCCTAACCCCCTACTCTTCCAGGCTCCACATCCGAAATCTCTAGGCAGGGCTTTTTTTTGGTAGCAAAAACTGCTTTGAAAATTGACCCACCTCCCCAGATGTAGCCAATCCTCCCAACTCCAAGAGCTTTCAGGTCTCTTATTACAGGGCCTTCTGTAAGCTCTTGGAGGATTGGCTACATCAAGGGGTGTGTGGCCTAATAGGCAAAGGAGCTGCTGCTACAAAAAAAAGTCCTTTCTCCGGGTATTTCCTCACCTAGAGCTGGTGACACCCCTACCTAGCGTGTGCCTCTGAGCTCATTTCTGGCTTATTCTCATCCTGCCAATGGATTTGACCACAGAGTCCAATTCATTGTGGACGAAGAACATCCCTTTTGCCTCTTATCACATTGTCTCTTGAAATGAACTGGGATTAATGGGGAAATTTCATTGAACAGGAAGCAGTGATTGTTATTTGTGGCTTGTATGCCAAGTTTAATATTCGTTAGGCACTAATTGCTTGCCCTTGCAGCCGGTAAAATTTGGCTCTCGAGGTGTCTTAACGCAAAAATCGATAATGGTACAATAAGCGAGGGGAAAAATTAAGGGTCGGATCCTAACTTCCACTGGCGGAAGTTTGGATCGTTGTTGCTTTCCGCTACCCTGCAGTAGTCTCTTCCAATCTATCAATGGCTATTAGCCGCAAGGTATAGAGGGAACTGTCTGTCTGGGGCAGGAGTGGGGAACAGTGGCTCTCCAGATGTTTTTTGCCTACAACTCCCATCAGTCCCAGCCATTGGCCATGCTGGCTGGGGCTGATGGGAGTTGTAGGCAAAAAAACATCTGGAGAGCCACTGTTCCCCACCCCTGGCTGGGGGCATATGATGCTCTGTATTCTTGGTGCTGGGGGGGGACCATGGGAGGGCTTCTAGTGTCCCAGCCCCACTGGTGGACCTCCTGACGGCACCTGGTCTTTTGGCCACTGTGCGACAGAGTGTTGGACTAGATGGGCCATTGGCCTGATCCAGCATGGCTTCTCTTACATTCTTGTGTCTGAGGCAGTGGTGCTCTGTATTCTGGGTTCTTGGAGGGCAGCAGTGGGAGGGCCTCTGGTGTCCTGGCCCCACTGATGGACCTCCTGATGGCACCTGGGTTTTTTGGGGGCACTGTGTGACAGAGTGTTGGACTGGATGGGCCACTGGCCTGATCCAGCATGGCTTCCCTTCTGTTCTTATGTTCAGTCCTTGGAAATCACATTCCTCTGGTGGCATGGTTACTGTGGATCAGGGCTTTTTTTTGTAGCAAGAACTCCTTTGCATATTAGGCCACACCCACCCTGATGTAGCCAGTCCCCCTGGAGCTTACAGGAGGCCCTGTGATTAGAGCCCTGTAAAGCTCTTGGAGGATTGGCTACCTCAGGGTGGGTGTGGCCTAACTGGCAAAGGAGTTCCCGCTACAAAATGAGCCCTGCTATGGATATAGCCTAAAGTTGCTGATTCTGGGTTGGGAAATTCATGGATATTTCGGGGTGGAGTCCAGGGAGGGTGGAGTTTGAGGGGGAGTGACCTGAATGAGGGTATCGTGCCAAAGAATACTTCCTCCCAAGTAGCCGCTTTCTCCAGGGGAACTAATCCCCATAACCTGAATGTTGCTTGTAATTCCGCCAGAGCTCCAGCTGCCCCCTGGAGGAGTTGGCAAGCCTAGTTACTGGATGAGGGCCATGCCGAAGGAAGGAGGAAAGGGGTTGCATGGCCCTGCTCTTGGCAGTGCAGTCATGCACAGAAGAGACCGGAATGGTGATTTTTGTCCACCTGGCCTCTACCGTTTCTTGACCCTTACATCTGTGAATTCACACAAACGCTAGAAGTCTTCAAAGTAAAATTGGTGAATTGGAATGTTTAGTGATGGGAGAAAACATAGACATTGTGGGAATTTTAGAAACTTGGTGGAATGAGGAGAATCAGTGGGACACGGTGATTCCTGGATATAAGTTATACCGGAAGGATAGGGAGGGAAGGGTTGGAGGTGGGGTGGCTCTGTATGTCAGAGAGGGCATACGGTCCAGTAAGACTGAGGTCAGAGAATTAGACTCCCTTCTAGAAATGCTTTGGGTTGAAATAGAGGGCCCAAAAGGCAATTTAACTATGGGAGTTTGTTATCGCCCACCAAATCAAAAGATAGAGGACAACTATAATATGATGAAAGGCTTAAAGATGGTGGCTAGTGTAAAAACTGTGTCGTCATAGGTGATTTTAACTACCCGCAGATTGATTGGGTCAATATGTGTTCTGGTCGAGAGAAAGAGATTGAGTTTCTAGATGCTCTCAATGACTGTGCTATGGAGCAGATGGTCTCTGAACCTACCAGGGGTGGGGCGATCCTGGATTTGGTCCTAAGTAATGCCCAAGACTTGGTGAGAGATGTAAAAGTGATCACACCGCTTGGGAGCAGTGACCATAACGTTATTGATTTCACCATTTGTATAAATAGAGAGTTGCTCCAAAAGACCGGCACAACCATGTTTAACTTTAAAAGGGGTAAATTCTCTGAGATGAGGAGGCATTTGAAGAGGAAACTGAAAGGAAAGGTAAATACAGTCAAAACCCTTGGGGAAGCTTGGAGGCTATTTAAAACTACAATCCTAGAAGCTCTGATAAAATATATATCACAAGTTAGGAAAGGTACAAACAGGTATAAGAGAAGGCCTGCATGGTTAACAAACAAAGTAATGGAAGCTGTAAAAGGTAAGAAGGACTCCTTTAAGCGGTGGAAAGCTAGTTCAAGTGAAATTAATAAAAGGGAACACAGGCAGTGGCAAATGAAATGCAAGACTGTGATCAGGCAGGCAAAAAGGGACTATGAGGAGCATATTGCAAAAAACATAAAGACCAACAATAAAAATTTCTTCAAATATATTAGAAGCAGGAAATCAGCCAGGGAGGCAGTGGGGCCCTTGGATGACCAAGGGGTCAAAGGATTACTGAAGGAGGATAGGGAAATGGCTGAGAAGCGGAATGCATTTTTTGCCTCCGTCTTCACTGTGGAAGATGAGAAGTGTTTGCCTGCTCCAGAACCACTTCTATTGGAAGGGGTGTTGAAAAACCTGAGTCAGATTGAGGTGACAAGAGAGGAGATCCTACAACTGATAGATGAATTAAAAACTAATAAGTCAACAGGTCCGGATGGCATACATCCAAGAGTTCTGAAAGAATTCAAAGTTGAACTTGTGGATCTTCTGACAAAGATATGTAATCTTTCATTGAAATCTGCCTTCGTTCCTGAGGACTGGAAGGTAGCAAATGTCACCCCCATCTTTAAAAAGGGTTCCAGAAGAGATCCGGGCAACTGCAGGCCAGTCAGTATGACTTCAATACCGGGAAAGTTGGTAGAAACCATTATCAAGGACAGAATGAGTAGGCACATTGATGAACACGAGTTATTGAGGAAGTCTCAGCATGGGTTCTGTAAGCGAAGATCTTGCCTCACTAACCTGCTATATTTCTTTGAGGGGGTGAACAAACGTGGACAAAGGAGACCCGATAGATATTGTTTACCTTGACTTCCAGAATCTTTTGATAAAGTTCCTCATCAAAGGCTCCTTAGTAAGCTCGAGAGTCATGGAGTAAAAGGGCAGGTCCTCTTGTGGATCAAAAACTGTCTGAGTAATAGGAAGCAGAGAGTGAGTATAAATGGGCAGTCTTCGCAGTGGAGGATGGTAAGCAGTGGAGTGCCGCAGGGCTCAGTACTGGGTCCCATGCTCTTTAACTTGTTCATAAATGATTTGGAGTTGAGAGTAGGCAGTGAAGTGGCTAAGTTTGCAGATGACACTAAATTGTTCAGGGTGGTAAGAACCAGAGAGGATTGTGAGGCACTCCAAAAGGGATCTGTTGAGGCTGGGTGAGTGGGCGTTAACGTGGCAGATGAGGTTCAATGTGGCCAAGTGCAAAGTAATGCACATTGGGGCCAAGAATCGCAGCTACAAATACTAGTTGATGGGGTGTGAGCTGGCAGAGACAGATCGAGAGAGAGATCTTGGGATCATGTTAGATAACTCACTGAAAATGTCAAGACAGTGTGCGATTGCAATAAAAAAGGCCAACGCCATGCTGGGAATTATTAGGAAGGGAATTGAAAGCAAATCAGCCAGTATCATAATGCCCCTGTCTAAATCGATGGTGTGGTCTCATTTGGAATACTGTGTACAATTCTGGTCACCGCACCTCAAAAAGGATATTATAGCATTGGAAAAAGTGCAGAAAAGGGCAACCAGAATGATTAAAGGTTTGGAACATTTTCCCTATGAAGAAAGGTTAAAACGCTTGGGGCTCTTTAGCTTGGAGAAATGTCTACTGCGGGGTAACATGATAGAGGTTTACAAGATTATGCATGGGATGGAGAAGGTAGAGAAAGAAGTCCTTTTCTCCCTTTCTCACAATACAAGAACTCATGGGCATTCAATGAAATTGCTGAGCAGTTGGGTTAGAATGGATAAAAGGAGGTACTTCTTCACCCAAAGGGTGATTAACATGTGGAGTTCACTGCCACAGGAGGTGGTGGCGGCTACAAGCATAGCCAGCTTCAAGAGGGGGTTAGATAAAAATATGGAGCAGCGGTCCATCAGTGGCTATTAGCTACAGTGTGTATATGTGTGTGTGTGTGTGTGTGTGTGTGTGTGTGTATATATATATATATATATATATATATATACACACACAAAAAAAAAAATTGGCCACTGTGTGATACAGAGTGTTGGACTGGATGGGCCACTGGCCTGATCCAACATGGCTTCTCTTATGTTCTTATGTGACACAGAGTGTTGGACTGGAGGGGCCACTGGCCTGATCCAACATGGCTTCTCTTATGCTCTTATGTGACACAGAGTGTTGGACTGGAGGGGCCACTGGCCTGATCCAACGTGGCTTCTCTTATGTTCTTATGTGACACAGAGTGTTGGACTGGAGGGGCCACTGGCCTGATCCAACATGGCTTCTCTTATGTTCTTAAAGCTCTTATGTTCTTAAAGTCTATGATTCTATGTCGGGCCGGGCCATGTGTGTACCTGTTTAAGGTTAGGTAGCAGAGATATAAATTTTATAAAGGATGCAGACAAACACAAGTAAAAGGGGTTGGACTAGATGACCCTGGAGGTCCCCTCCAACTCTGTGATTCTATGAGTAAGTGTGTGTGTGTATATATATACGTGTGTGTGTATATAACTACAGTGTACATATATTGTACATTTTACTGGCAGTATGCAGTCGATAAGAAATGTCAATACAGATTGCATTTCCTCCAGGGGAGCTGGTATCTCTGCCAGCTGGAGATCAGTTGGAAAAGCAGGAGATCCCCAGGCCCCATCTGGAGGCTGGCAACCCCAAATACAATGTCAATTTTAGTTGCATTACAGTAATAATATTGGAACTTCTATTATACTTTCAAGCTGCTAAAAGGACATGACCATTTTTGACATATTGTCTAACGTTTAAGGGGGCCCACGTCCTCAGGGGCCCACTCGCCGTCAGGCGATCCGACATGACACCCCGGCCAGTCCGCCACGGAGCTTTACAGTATTTTAAAAGTGAAGAAGTTGGTAATGGCAAGCAGGCCCAGTTGTGTATGATAATGGCAGTGTTGGACAAGACAGAAAGCAAGGATAGCAATTAAATATAATGAGTGGTATAAAATAATGATAAAAATAGGGACCCCCACACGGTGAGGGAGGAAAACAGAATAAATAAACTTGACAAAACTCGTGGGCAGGAAAATGTGTTTTCATCCACCTCCGGAAGCTAAAAAGGTTCTGTGCTTGGCAGGTAATGATGGGACGGTTATTCCAGAGCGTGGGTGCTACGAATTAGACGGCCCTGTCCTGGAGGAGAACTGGGAGCTGGTGTTTACAGCAGGGCCGTAGCCAGGATTTCATGTTTGGTGGAGCCCACGGCAGGTTGTTTGGCAGGGGGGCCACAAACTAAACCCCCTTCGCCTGGGCAGTCACAGCAGCTCCACTCCCCTCCACCCCTTTCTCATGTGCCCCTCTCTCGGAGAGACAAAGACCTCTTGGCTCTTCCCCCCCCTTTGCTCTTGCACGTTGTGTTAGGGAAGGGAAGAGGGGGAAAAAAGCAAAAAGACCAGCAGTAGGGTTGCCAAGTCCAATTCAAGAAATATCTGGAGACTTTGGGGGGGTGGAGCCAGGAGACTTTGGGGGTGGAGCCAGGAGACATTGGGGGTGGAGCCAGGAGCAAGGGTGTGACAAGCATCATTGAACTCCAAAGGGAGTTCTGGCCCTCGCGGTTAAAGGGACCGCACACCTTTTAAAATGCCTTCCTTCCATAGGAAATAATGAAGGATAGGGGCACCTTCTTTGGGGGCTCATAGAATTGGACCCCCTATTCCAATCCTTTTGAAACTTGGAGGGTGTTTTGAGGAGAGGCATCGGATAATATGCTGCAGATTTGGTGCATCTACTTCAGAACACAGCCCCCCCAGAGCCCGAGATACCCATGGATCAATTCTCCATTCAACCCTGTGGGAATCATTCTCCATAGGGAATAATGGAGTTCCCAGCAGACATTTCCCTTCTCCCTCCTGCACTTTCTGATGACCCTGAAGTGGGGGGAGGGCCTCCCCAGGTGGCTGTTTTTACTCTCCTGTTGGACTTTGCATGTTTTCTTTTGCAAATGAGGGCCGAGGAGGCAGGTGTGGTTAACCTCTTAGTCTCCGAATCAGAAGATCCACCTTTGCTTCCCGTTCAGCACCCGCGGGCTGCAGAAACAGACATGGGCATTCTCTGTATGGTTTATGCAGCAATCCAGCAGGAAGGATAGAAAATCGGCAGCCAAGATCCTGGGGGCTGTATTCCCGATTTTTAGGAAAGGAGCAGAGCTGAATGGTGAGAGTTGTCAGTTTCTTGATGGTAATTGGGGGGTCGTTTTGTAGAAAAATAGGTGGCAGAGCTCATTAGCATGATTCATTACCATATGCCGCCCCCCCCAGCCAAAAGCAACCAGGTGCAAGAAAGGAGAGCCCCGGGTGAGCGAGGCCTGCTTGGGCTGGCTAGAGATCCAGCCAACCCAAGCAGGCCTTGCTCACCCGGGGCTCTCCTGGGCCACCCCTCCCGCTCCAGACAAAAGGCCAGCAAGCCACCCACAACCCAAAATCACATAGGAAGCGGAGAAAGGGTGGTGTGGGCTTCTCCAGGGGTTCATGAGGGCTGCTGGAGGTGTGGCCAAACTCCCGGTGGCTGGCTGGCTGCCCGATCTCCTAATCCAGGGATTGTTATGCAGCTGCACCTGCTATTCAATGGACAAGGTAGGTGGGGAGAAGGAGGGGGAACCCTCAGAAAGGTTCAGGAGCTGTGCTCCTGTGAGCTCCTGCTGAATCTGAGGCCTGGTGGTAATATCAACAATGTCAAACTGTAAAATAATGACAAACGTATTCACACTATTAAGCTGAGTTTCAACCACTGCAAGAACATAATTTATCATTTCCTACGGTGCAATGGTATCTTGAAGTGCCACAACAGCTATTACGGTTTAAAGTTAGCAAATCAATACGCTCGCAGAATTCAAGTAAATCATTCAGAGTCCATCTCAAAAAGACTTCCTATAATTCCAAGCAATGTCAACGTCATCTCACTGCTTCGGCGGGCCGGTTTAAAGTGCTAGTGCCGGTCTCGTCGTACAGAATTTTCCAACAATGTGCAAAGTTCCAATAATATTTTAAGTTTAAGTTGTTTTCCAATTAATTTTCAACAGTTTCCAATTCCAACAGTTTAAGTTGTTTTCCAGTTAATTTTCAACAGTTTCCAATTCCAACAGTTTAAGTTGTTTTCCAGTTAATTTTCAACAGTTTCCAATTCCAACAGTTTAAGTTGTTTTCCAATTAATTTTCAACAAGTAAATTTCAGAAGCTCTCAACGTGGTGGCTAAATCGAGAGATGGCTGAATAGTGGCTGACTAGAGCCTGCCTCTGCTTCCCGACTGGGTATTTCAAGGGCAGTCTCCCATCCAAGTACTGACCACGACTGACCCTGCTTAGCTTCTGAGATCTGACGAGATCAGCCTTGCCTGGGCCTGATCTAGGTCAGATCTCCCAGATCATAGGGTTGCCAGCTTGGAGATTTTGAGAGTGGAAAAGAGGGGGACTACATCTGGGAACAAGGCCCTAGAGTCCACCCTCCAAAGGGGGCATTTTCTCCAGGGAAACTGATCTCTGCTGTCTGGAGATCAGTTGAAAACTTGAGGGATCTCCAGGTCCCACCTGGAGGTTGGCAACCCAGTTTATGAAAGCTCAGGCTCCTGGCTCCTCCCCTTTCTCCATCTTGTGTGTGTCTTTTCCCTGGGCAGAATCTTGAAGGCCTGTTTGGCTTGAAGGCCTGTCACTTTGCTTTGCTGGCAGTTGCCATGGAGACCCCAGCGTAGGACTGGAGGACAAAAGTTGGGAGAAGGCTTGTGGGCCGGGTGCGGTGAGACACACGCAGCAGCGCGCAACGCACAATATTGAAAATGGGCATTCCCTTCCCCAGCAAAAATAATACTGGCCGTAAGCCGATCAGCCATTGGTGAACTCGCTGTGTACTGTTGCTAATTTCCAGGTGGGGCCTGGAAATTTCCCAGAACTACAACTGATCTCTGGGCCATGAAGATCCGTTCCCCTGGAGAAAATGGACTCTATGCAGGGGTAGACCCCCCCACTATGCAACTTAGGCGATAGCCTAGGGCAGGGGTGGCTAACGGTAGCTCTCCAGATGTTTTTTTTGCCTACAACTCCCATCAGCCTCAGCCAGCATGGCCAATGGCTGGGGCTGATGGGAGTTGTAGGCATAAAACATCTGGAGAGCTACAGTTGGCCACCCCTGGTCTAGGGCGCTGCCGGTCCAGGGGAACGAGGGTTTAAAACCCCTCTCCTAGCATCTAGTCCAGGGGTGTCGAAATCATTTGTTATGAGGGCCGGATCTGACATAAATGAGACCTTGTTGGGACGGACCGTGTCGGGTTGGGCCGAGCCATGTCGGCCGGGCCATGTGTGTACCCATTTAAGGTCAGGTAGCAGAGATATAAATTTTATAAAGAACGCAGACAAACACAAATAATTTTTTAAAATTAACTTAAAACATGCTTAAAACGTTAGCACTCGTTGGTCTTAAAGGTGCTTTCTTTGTATTTCTCCCATGGAATCCTGGGAACTGGGCAAAGGAAGCTCTGACTCTTCTCCAGCGGTCCCAGTAGTGGGTCAGTCCTGACCTATGGGAATGTTGCTCCTCCTCTCCGTAGGCAGGGCCAGCAACGTCCCTTCCAGGAGGGGGTACTATTCCCCTTAGCTTTCAGTTTTGCTTGGCCCTGCCTCCAGAGCAGGACGTGTCAACTGAGCTTAGCTTAGCTCAACTTTACAACCCCCCCCCCAAAAAAAAACCAGAAGCGGCGAGGAAAGGGACAGAGCAGCTTATTCTCCCCCCCTCCCTCGGCACCCGAAGCGTCCTGGAGTCTGGCAGAAGCCGGGAGACACAGGAAAGCTGTGGCAGTTTTCCCCACGCCTCCCTGAGTATGGAGGCGAAGGTGCACTGACGGCAAACGGCGGAGACTGCAGGCGACCGGGACGGAGACAGCAGCACGCGTCCGTGGCCCCGCAGGCAGCTAGAGCCTCTGTCTGGACCCGGCAGCATAGGGTGGACAGGACGGCGGTGAATTCCTCTTCCTTCTCAACGGAACAGAGTCCCAGAGACCAGTGGAGGAGGAAGTGGGGGAAAGTGAGGCGGCTTGGGTCTAGGTTGCCTGGGGGGGGGGGGGAAGCCTTAAGGAGCGTTGGGTGCACCCCCCTTCCTCTCGCCAGCATAACTGAGCCTCAGGAGTCACTAGTGCCAGGTTTGTCTAGATAGCACACCAGTACTAGTCCAGAGGCCGTTTACTTCTATAAAGGAAGGCCACGCAGCGAGGAGGTCTAGAGGACGAAAGAGGAATCCCCCAGCCCAGTAGCAAGGCCTGAATAGGGCCTGCAGGGTGTGGAAGAGAAAGAAGAAGAAGATATTGGATTTATATCCCGCCCTCCACTCCGAAGAGTCTCAGAGCAGCTCACAAACTCCTTTACCTTCCTCCCCAACAACAAACACCCTGTGAGGTGGGTGGGGCTGGAGAGGGCTCTCACAGCAGCTGCCCTTTCAAGGACAACCTCTGCCAGAGCTCTGGCTGACCCAGGGCCATGCTAGCAGGTGCAACTGGAGGAGTGGGGAATCAAACCCGGTTCTCCCAGATAAGAGTCCGCACACTTAACCACTACACCAAACTGGCTACACCAAAGGAAAATTTAGGCGGGAAAAGCAGCCATTTTGTGTCTTCTCTTTTTACAGACTGGGCAGTTCAAAATGGCTGCCCCATCTGAATTCCCCAAGGCCAGGGACACAGATACCTGTGATCTGGACTTGTCTGACTCACCCTCTCAAGAAGACCAGATGGAGATCCCGGTAGTGGACTTATCTGGAACAGAGGCCAAGGCAAATCTCTTTGCCTGGATCCAACAAATAGTAAAAAAAAAGAAGTACAATCCAGCAAGGAGGATCCCAGTCAGACCCCCAAGCTGAAGCCTAAAAAATGCACAAAAAAGACTAAGCATCTGGTGGAGGAGGAAGTCAGGACTGCCTCCTCCCAGAGAAAGAAGAGACGCATAGAAGTGGAAAGTTTTCAAACTTCCGAGCTGGGGGAAGAATCTGAGGATTCAGATCGATCTTCCTCAAAGGAAGAAGGGGAGCTTTCTGAGGAAGAGGTGGAGGTAATCCAATCATCTCAGAATAGGCTATTTCCCCCTGACATTTATTCACGGCTCTTCCCAAAAATTATCAGAGCTTTGGAATTGCATTATGACCCTAAACTTAAAGAGGAAGAAGAAACAGATTTACCAACGGGTTCAGAGAAAACTATTCCTAAGGCCAGATCCAAGCCACAACTGATATCAGGGTTTTTCTCCATAATGAAAGCAGAATGGGAACACCCAGCCAAGCCAAAGGCGACCCATTCAGTTTTTTCCAAGTTCTATACTCTCATTCCAGAGGCCATGAAACAGCTCAAGTTGCCCAGGGTGGATGACCCAGTTAACAGCCTTGCTTCTTTTTCTATTCTGCCACTGGATGCCGATGGCACACCAAAGGACCCCATGGATAAAAGAATTGAAGAAGCCCTACAAAGGGATTTTGAAGCTTCAGCCACCTGTTTACAGGCGTTGGTGTCGGCTTCCTTGGCTGTCAGAGCCATTTATTCGTGGGCTTCAGAATTAGCCGAGGTGGAACAAGACCTGCCCGAGGACGTTAAAGACGAGTTTAAAAAGATTGCATTGTCGGCTGCCTTCGCGGCGGATGCTGCTCTGGATACTATGCAACAATCTGTGAGAGCCGTAACCTCGAGTGTGACGGCTCGACGGAATACTTGGCTACGAAATTGGGATGCAGACCCGTCTGCAAGAGCCAAAGTAGCAGCGGTCCCTTTTAAAGGCGATCTACTCTTCGGCCAGGGTCTAGAGTGCAACCTGGTGGAGGACAAGGATAAGAAGAAGATTCTCCCATCCAAAAAGCGGGACAGAGATACGAGACGGTTCCAGCCCTTTCGGGATCAAAGGAGGGACTCCAAGTCGAATTACTCCAAATTCTATAGGGGAAAATGGCAACAGAAGTCCCGTGGTTCCAGATCGTCATCTTTCAATCCCAAAGGGCAATCCTCCAAAGGTCCAAGGAAAGGCAATGCCACCTGACTAAGCCCGGAACAGTCCACAGGGGCTATAGGAGGTCGTCTCCAACTCTTTGCCGAAGTGTGGAGACAGACAGTAAAAGAGACTGTGTCCAAGTATTCAGAACAGTGCCACAGGACAGATTCCTGGAAGTTCTCAGGAACAAGTCTCCTCAAAAACATCAGCTTATACTGTCAGCCATCCTTCATCTCCTCGACATAGGAGCTATACAACCCGTGCCAGAGGAGGAGAGAGCCCAGGGTGTCTACTTGGTCTTTTTCATAGTTCCAAAAAAGAATGGGGGATGTGAGAGCAATCTTAGACCTGAAATGGCTCAACAAAAAGGTAAAGACGAAGAAGTTTTGGATGGAAACCTTGCGCTCGATCCTCCTGGCACTACAGAAAGGGGACTTTCTGGCATCGATAGATCTATCCGAGGCCTATTTACACATCCCGATTCGGCAGGAACACCGCTGTTTTCTGAGATTCTCTTACAACAGCAGACACTACCAATACAAGGCATTACCATTCGGTCTAAAGTCCTCACCCAGAGTCTTCATGAAGATACTGGTGACTCTAGTGGCAACCTTGTGTCTCGGGAGTGTCATTGTTTCCATACCTGGACGACAGCCTAGTCAAGGCACCATCATTTGCACAGACGAAAGCAGCTCTGGAGAAGACAATGGATGTGCCAGCATCCCATGGGTTTGTCATAAATTGGGAGAAGAGTTCCCTCATCCCGGCTCAATCCATCCTTCACCTGGGGGTGCGGATCGACACCAGGGAAGACAGAGTCTTCCTCACCCAGGAAAGGCAAGTGAAACTGACACAACTGATTCATTCAGTGTTACAAGCCAAAACCACGCAAGTGATGACTCTAGCAAAATTGGTGGGACTGCTAAACCACGCAAGTGATGACTCTAGCGAAATTGGTGGGACTGCTAGTCTTGTGCCAGGACCTCATGCAACGGGCACATTCCCATACACGACCCCTCCAGTCCTTCCTACGTCCTTTCCAAACAGCCATCGCTCAGAGGAAGGCACTCCAGGTGAAAGTACCAAAATGGGTGAAAGAGGCTTTGCACTGGTGGTTGTCGCCAAGGAGGTTCCAAATCAGACAGACTCCACGAGAACCAATTCAAACAGTTGTGACAATGTCAGTCAGTCAGTCAGTTTATTGCGGCTCTAGGCCAATCAACAACAACAACACAACAACAACAGTTGTGACAATGGATGCCAGCTTGTTTGGCTGGGGGGCACACGCAAAAGGAAAGATGGTTCAAGGGCGCTGGTCCAATCAGGAGACCTCCGAAAGCATAAATGTCCTGGAACTGAGGGTGATCAGACTAGCTAGTGAAAGGCCAACATGTCCTCGTTCAAATGGACAATATGATGGCGAAAGCTTTCGTGAACAAGCAAGGGGGGACGTGATCGAAACTCTTGCAGCGAGAGTTGACTCTTCTGATGGATTGGGCGGAGACAAATCTTCTGTCCCTGAAAGCGACACATGTTGCAGGGAAGACCAACATGTTGGCGGACTGGCTCAGCCGTCAAACCCTGGATCCAGTAGAGTGGTCGCTGAACAAGGTGGTCTTCCGTCAAGTTTGCCAGAGGTTCGGGTTCCCAAAGGTGGACTTGTTCCCGTCGGAACTGAACCATCAAGTGCCAAATTTTCTATCAAGAACAAAAACTCAAAAGGCCATGGGCACAGATGCGTTGCACGCAGAGTGGCCCAGGACTCTTCTTTATGCCTTTCCCCCAGTGCAGGTGTTGCAGAGGTTCTTGCTCAGGGTACAGAACCTGGGGGCGGAAGTGATAGTAATAGCACCTTTTTGGCCCAGAAGGGTCTGGTTCCAGGAGCTGATGCACCTCAGGGTAGCAGAACCCTGGATGCTTCCACTAAGGAAAGATCTCCTGCAACAGGGAGAGGTGCTGTGTCCACAACTAGAGATGCTAAGACTCACAGCGTGGAAATTGAACGGAAACAACTGACGGAGTTGGGGTACCAAAAAGGGGTAGTAGATACCATGCTGGCCTCTAGACGAGGGTCTACTAATAGGGTGTATAATGCCATTTGGCAGACCTTTGCATCCTGGTATCAGGAAATCTGTATCGACCCAATGTCTGCTAAAGTAGCAGATGTGCTAGCTTTCCTTCAGGCGGGTTTGGAGAAGGGTCTCAGTACCAATACCCTCCGAAGGCAGGTAGCGGCCATTCAGCGGTGAGAGGTGATAGGAAGGGCAAGTCGCTGTCCAAACATTCCGATATTAAATGCTTTTTAAGAGGGGTGTCTCTCCTCAATCCACCGCAGGCACACAGGTTCCCTTCTTGGAATTTGAATATAGTGCTTGAGGCCTTAAGTCACAAGCCCTTTGAGTCCATGGCTTCATGCAGTTTAAAGTTGCACGCTTTTAAAACGATTTTCCTGGTGGGGGTTACTTCGGCATGCAGGGTGTCTGAGATTAAGGCACTGTCTATCCACAAAGATCTGTGTGTTTTCCACCGAGAGAAAGTGGTCTTAAGGCCTGACCCGGCCTTTGTGCCAAAAATTAACTCATTGTTCCATAGAACAGAAGAACTTATTCTTCCCTCTTTTTTGTCCTAACCCGAAGCACGAAAAGGAGAGGCTGTGGCACTGTCTAGACATTCGCAGAGCTTTAAGCTTTTACTTGGACAGAACTAAGCCTATACGGTCTTCTGATTCCTTATTTGTTTCTTTTAGTGCCAGAGCCCAGGGTAAAGCCATTTCTAAATCTACAATTAGTAGATGGTTGCGAGGCTGCACCATCGAGACGTATAAGGCCAAGAGATTGGAGCCTCCGTCAGGCATCACAGCTCACTGCTTAAGAGGAGCGGCCACTTCTGCAGCTTAGAGAGCTTTCCCTTCTATGAAAGTGGCCTGCGGAGTGGCCACTTGGTGCTCCGTTCATTCTTTTACGAAGCAATACCGTATTGATAAGCTCGCTTCAGCTGAGGCGGCATTCGGTAGGAGGGTGTTGCAGGCTGCTATTTGATCCAAAGGACTGAGTGGACCCGCCCTCGGGAACTGCTGTTATAAGACGAAGAAGAAGAAGAAGATGATTTTTGATTTATATCCCACCCTATACTCTGTATCTCAGAGTCACAGAGCGGTCACAATCTCCTCTACCTTCCCCCGCTCACAACAAACACCCTGTGAGGTACGTGGGGCTGAAAGTGCTTTTACAGCAGCTGCACTTTCAAGGACAGCTTCTATGAAAGCTATGGCTGACTCAAGGCCATCTCAGCAGGTGCAAGCGGAGGAGTGGGGAATCACACCCGGCTCTCCCAGATAAGAGTCCGTACACTTCACCACTACACCAAACAGGACTGACCCACTACTGAGACTACTGGAGAACAAAAGATTCTGTTCACTTACCGTGAAGTTTTCTTTCTCGGTGGTCCCAGAGTGGGTCAGTCCTCCCCGCCTGGTCTGGGATTGGCTCAGTCTTTGTATCAAAACCCTGTGTGGCCCGACCGTTCGGGCATGTGGTTTTTTTGCTGTGGTTGCTGTCTTGGCGCATGGGGAGTTGCTGGTTAACAGCATTCTGGTTCACTTGTACCACAATGTCCAGTTACACTGTTATGAATAAAGGAAGTTGGATGATTCTGTGTATGCTTCCTTGCTTCTGGATCTGGAAGGGGAAGACAGGTGTTCCTGTTGTGTTTTCTTCCCTCCGTTGCAGTTTGTTTTCTAGTTTCTAGTTGGGAGTCCACTGGCTTGAAGACTGGAAGCTAAGGGGAATAGCACCCCCTCCTGGAAGGAACTTGTTCCTGGCCCTGCCCATGGAGGGGAGGAGCTACATTCCCATAGGGCAGGACTGACCCACTCTGGGACCACCGAGAAGGAAGACTTCACGGTAAGTGAACAGAATCTTCAGCTTCCTTTCTTCCCCAGAGGACTGGAGGGGGGAGGAGCCTCGGCCAATAGAAGGAAGGCTCAGTAGCTCTGCTGTGCAATTGAGAGAGCCCGGCAAAGCAGCTTTCCTTCCTCCCCAAGGAAGGAGCCTCAGCCAATGGAGAAAACAGAGGTTTTGCTCTGCAGCTCCTATGCAATCGAGGAAGCTTTGCAAAGCAAGCCGTTATGCAGAAGGAAGCAAGATATAGGGAGAAGGAAGCAGATGACAGCCAGTTGCTTGGGGGCCTGATAGAAGCCCTCGGGAGGGGGGGTGATTTGGCCCCCGGGCCGCATGTTTGACACCCTTGATCTAGTCTAGCCTATGGGCCCATTTAAAACGCCTCCTCTAGCATCTAGGAGGGAGAGGTAGACAGAAAGCCCCTTTTAACTTTTCCAAGCTGCCAGCTGGCTTGGATTGGAGAAGTGATTTAAAGGGACAAATGCCTTCTCCAAGCCAGCCAACAGAGTGCTTGGGGGCTTGGAGAGCCACACAATATGTGCCACCTGGAGACTGGCAATACTAAGAGCTCCTGTCCAGCTTTAGACATTTATATGAAGTTTTCTTCCTCCTTTTGTGAACCCCCCCTTTTTTCTCAGTTTGACAATATGCTGTCAAATATCTCTTTAATCCTTTTTGGAAACTATTCGTTCACCTGTGTTCTCCACCCCAAGCATTCATGTCGGTGTTAATTAATCGCTGGTAACTGAACTCCTTGGAGAGGTCATAAATAACCTGTTATGCTTTTTTTCTGTACCATTTCCTCCCGCAGTGAGTTTTTATTTCTCTGTGTTTTCTAAATCGCTGACTGTACCTTTTCCTCCGTGCGGACACTGCCGTCTGTCTGTGGTTTCTCTCCTCATTCTTATCTCTACTAGCTGAGGGCTTGACCCCGTGTGGATTTTAAAAACCCACACCCATGGATAATCCCCAGTTCCAATTTTTGTTGTTGTTGTGCAGTTGCATAGTCGAAATCTGACTCTTTGTGACCCCATGGACCAAGTCACGCCAGGCCCTCCTGACTTCCACCATCCTCCGAAGTCTGCTCAAATTCGTGTTCGTTACATCAGTAATGCTGTCCAGCCATCCCAACTTTTGCTGTCCCCTTCTTCTTTTGCCTTCTGTCTTTCCCAGCATCAGGGTCTTCTTCAGAGAGTGTTCCCTTCTCATTGGGTGGCCAAAGGATTTGAGCTTTAGCTTCAACATCTGACCTTCCAGGGAACAGTCAGGGTTGATTTCCCTTAGGACTGACTGATTGGATCTTCTTGCAGTCCAAGGGACTCTCAAGAGTCTTCTCCAGCACCACATCGCAAAAGCATTTATTCTTCTGCACTCAGCCTTCCTTATGGTCCAGCTCTCACTGCCATACATTACTACTGGGAATACCATCGCTTTGACTATACGGACGTTTGTTGGCAGGGTGATGTCTTTCCCAGCATCAGGGTCTTCTCCAGTGTGTGCTCCCTTCTCATTTGGTGGCCAAAGGATTTGAGCTTCAGCTTCAACATCTGACCTTCCAGGGAACAGTCTGGGTTGATTTCCCTTAGGACTGACTGATTGGATCTTCTTGCAGTCCAAGGGACTCTCAAGAGTCTTCTCCAGCACCACATCGCAAAAGCATTTATTCTTCTGCACTCAGCCTTCCTTATGGTCCAGCTCTCACTGCCATACATTACTACTGGGAATACCATCGCTTTGACTATACGGACGTTTGTTGGCAGGGTGATGTCTTTCCCAGCATCAGGGTCTTCTCCAGTGTGTGCTCCCTTCTCATTTGGTGGCCAAAGGATTTGAGCTTCAGCTTCAACATCTGACCTTCCAGGGAACAGTCTGGGTTGATTTCCCTTAGGACTGACTGATTGGATCTTCTTGCAGTCCAAGGGACTCTCAAGAGTGTTCTCCAGCACCACAGCTCAAAAGCATCTATTCTTCTGCACTCGGCCTTCCTTATGGTCCACCTCTCACAGCCATACATTACCACTGTGAATACTGTCGCTTTCACTAGACGGACTTTTGCTGGCAGCTCCAATTTAGGGTCCTGAAAACCGGAGAGAGAAACCAGATTTAAATCTGCTTTTAAGAAATTTTGATTGGAGGGCTAACCCCTACCCTCCTTCCGAAATGTTGAAACTGATGTCTGCCCGGTCACAGACGTTTGGAAAACAAACCAACCAAGGTTTGGATGGCGCCAGAAGGAGAGGGGGTAGGAAGCAGTACCAGATAAAGCCAGAGTGGGAAACTGAATCCGGAGCCCATGGGGAAGGAAGACAGGGCTTCCTTGGGGAGGGACGGTGGCTCAGTGGCAGAGCATCTGCTTGGGAAGCAGAAGGTCGCAGGTTCAATCCCCGGCATCTCCAAAAAAAGGGTCCAGGCAAATAGGTGTGAAAAACCTCAGCTTGAGACCCTGGAGAGCCGCTGCCAGTCTGAGAAGACAATACTGACTTTGATGGACCCAGGGTCTGATTCAGTAGAAGGCAACTTCATATGTTCATATTAGGGGATGGTGGCTCAGTGGTAGAGCATCTGCTTGGGAAGCAGAAGGTCCCAGGTTCAATCCCCGGCATCTCCAAAAAAAGGGTCCAGGCAAATAGGTGTGAAAAACCTCAGCTTGAGACCCTGGAGAGCCGCTGCCAGTCTGAGAAGACAATACTGACTTTGATGGACCCAGGGTCTGATTCAGTAGAAGGCAGCTTCATATGTTCATATGTTCAAGGGCTTGAGAGGGGAAAGTGGAGACAGCACAAGTTGAGAGGGAAGCAGGAGAATAAGAGTCCCAAACCCATGAATCCTGGCAGTTCCCCTTCTTGTAGGGTTGCCAAGTTCAATTCAAGAAATTCCTGAGGACTTTGGGGGTGGAGCCAGGAGACATTGGGGGTGGAGCCAGTAGCAAGGGTGTGACAAGCATCATTGAATGCTGAAGGGAGTTCTGACCGTCACATTTAAAGGGACCACCGCACACC
This sequence comes from Heteronotia binoei, assembly GCF_032191835.1. Classification (NCBI taxonomy): domain Eukaryota; kingdom Metazoa; phylum Chordata; class Lepidosauria; order Squamata; family Gekkonidae; genus Heteronotia; species Heteronotia binoei. The sequence goes on along the minus strand of NC_083235.1, from coordinate 9,764,249 downwards.
TCTTCCCTCCATTGGAAATAATGAAGGATAGGGGCGCCTTTTTTGGGGGGGGGATCATAGAATTGGACCCCCTCGTCCAATCTTTTTGAAACTTGGAGGGTGTTTTGGAGAGAGGCACTGGATGCTATGTTGCAAATTTGGTGCAATCGCCTCAAATAACCGCTTCCCCAGAGCCTCAGTTACTCACAGATCAATCCGCCATTATACCCTCTATGGGAATTGGTCTCCATAGGAATAATGGAATGCCCAGGAGACATCCCCCCCACACTTTCTGATGACCCTGAAGTGGGGGGAGGGCCTCCAAACAGGGGGATCCCCTGCCCCCACCTGGGGACTGGCAACCCTACTACCCTCTTGCAAAATTTCCAGGGCCTTTTTTTGTAGCAGGAATTCTTTTGTCTATTAGGCCGCACACCCCTGATGTAGCCAATCCTCCTGGAGCTTACAGGGCTCTTTAGTACAGGGCCTACTATAAAGCTCCAGGAGGATTGGCTACATCAGGGGTGTGCAGCCTAATAGGCAAAGGAGTTCTTGCTGCAAAAAAAGCCCTGATTTAATTTTGCACTCACCTCCGTCTATGATTTCGTCATGCTCCTCACTTTCTTTTTTCACACTGAGAAACCTCATCTGTGCTTTTTGTTCCTTCGTTCTATTAAATGTCCAATGTTTTTCACTTTAATTCCTTTCGCCATCCATCTTCCCGTTCTCTCTCACATTTCCTCTGTTGCAGGATAGGGCGGGATATACATCTAAATTCAATTAAATAAGAGTGTGAAAAGAAAATCTGCATTTAGACTCTTATTGTCCTGCTGTTGCCGTTTCCCCTTCTGTCTTCTGTACGTGCTCAAAGGATCCCCAACGGAAAACAATATCCATCCGATTTTCGCTTAGATTTTACATACCGCATTGTGGTTGAACGACTTGAAGGGGGCTACGCTAATCCGTATTAATGGGTTGGTTGGTATGCATGAGAGAGCCCTGTGGCTGCAGTACTGCAGTCCTAAGCTCTGCTCACAACCTGAGTTCGATCCCCGGTGGAAATTGGGTTTTCAGGTAGCCGGCTCGAGGTTGACTCAGCCTTCCATCCTTCCGAGGAAGGTAAAATGAGTCCCCATCTTGCTGGGAGGAAAGTGTAGATGACTGGGGAAGGCCATGGCAAACCACCCCGTAACAATTCTGCCGTGATAACGTTGTGAAAGCAACGTCACCCCAGAGCCGGAAATGACTGGTGCTTGCACCGCGGACCTTTCCTTTCCTTTCCTGGTACGTACGGGGTTGGGACGGCGAGATTGAAACGTTTCAAGTGACAGGCCGTGTCCTTTAGCGGGAGAGGGCGCATTGAAAGCAGGAGCCTTAAAAGGGGCAAAGGTCCGGGTGACCGACCGGAGGGGCTGTCACCCCCCTGGGGAATCCTCACCCCATCCCCCATGACTCCGCTAGAGAAGAACACAGCCCCTATGGCCTGAAGAGCCTCCAATCCTCCTGGGCTTTTCCTTTCCTATTAAATGCCAAAGCCACAAATCAATATGTAAATGAAAACAGAGATCCAGTTAATTTCAGAAGACGGAGGGGGCCTGCGGTGGAGATTAGGGTAGACGGGAAGGGAGGCGGGTCCCCTAGAGCGTGCCGGTCGGATCGTAAATCTATGGAGAGCCGGAAGTGGAAGGCATCCTTCTCTTGTTTCAGGACATAGCTCTGATCGATGGCGGCGGAGCGGATTCAGGGTTGCCAGCTCTGAGTTGGGAAATCCCTAGAGATTTGGGGGGGTTGCAACCTCTGTGTAGCAACGCTGGACTTCCTTGCTGGTCTCCCATCCGAGCAATAAACCCCATTATACCCTGCTTAGCTTGCAAGATCTGACGAGATCAGGCTAGCCTTGGCCATCCAGGTCAGGGCAGAGAGGAACAGAGGTGGTTTGCCTTTGCCTGCCTCTGTGTAGCAACCCCGGACTTCCTTGCTGGTCTCCCATCCGAGCAGTAACCAGATTATACCCTGCTTAGCTTCCAAGATCTGACGAGATCGGGCTAGCCTTGGCCATCCAGGGCAGGGCAGAGAGGAACAGAGGTGGTTTGCCTTTGCCTGCCTCTGCGTAGCAACGCTGGACTTCCTTGCTGGTCTCCCATCCGAGCAGTAACCAGATTATACCCCGCGTAGCTCCCAAGATCTGATGAGATCGGGCTAGCCTTGGCCATCCAGGTCAAGGCAGAAAGAAACAGGGGTGGTTTGCCTTTGTCCGCCTCTGTGTACCAACCCTGGACCCCCTTGTTGGTCTCCCATTCAAGTATTAACTAGGGCTGACCCTACATAGCTTCTGAGTTCTGATGAGATTAGGCTGGCCTGGGCCATCCAGGTCAGGGCAGAGACAAACAGAGGTGGTTTGCCATTGCCTTCCTCTGCGTAGCAACCTTGGCTTTCCTTGCTGGTCTCCCATCCAAGCAGCAACCCCCATTATACCCGACTTAGCTTCCAGGATCTGATGAGATCAGGCTAGTCTGGGTCATCCAGGTCAGAGACAAACGGATTGTTTGCCATTGCCTGCCTCTGCGTAGCAACGCTGGGCTTCCTTGTTGGTCTCCCATTCTAGCACTAACTAGGGCGGATCCTGCATAGCTTCCGAGTTCTGATGAGATTTGGCTAGCCTGGGCCATCTAGGTCAAGGCAGGAAACGAACAGAGGTGGTCTCCCATTGCCTGCCTCTGCGTAGCAACCCTAGCCTTCCTTGCTGGTCTCCCATCCGAGCAATAACCCCATTATACCCTGCTTAGCTCCCAAGATCTGACGAGATCGGGCTAGTCTAGACCGTCAAGGTCAGAGACGAGCAGAGGTGGTTTGCCATTCCCTGCCTCTGAGTAGCAACCCTGGACTTCTTTGTTGGTCTCCCATTCAGGGACTGGCTGGGGTTGGCCCTGCATAGCTTCCAAGTTCTGATGAGATCCGGCTAGCTTGGGCCATCCAGGTCAGGGCAGAGAAAAAAAGAGGTGGTTTGCCATTGCCTGCCTCTGCGTAGCAACCTTGGCCTTCCTTGCTGGACTCCCATCCAAGCAGTAACCCCATTATACCCTGCTTAGCTCCCAAGATCTGATGAGACTGGGCTAGTCTGGACCATCAAGGTCAGAGAAGCAGAGGTGGTTTGCCTTTGCCTGCCTCTGCGTAGCAACCCTGGATTCCCTCGTTGGTATCCCATTCAACTATTAACTAGGGCTGACCCTGCATAGCTTCCAAGTTCTGATGAGACCAGGCAAGTCTCATCAGACAAACAGAGGTGGTTTGCCATTGCCTGCCTCTGCGTGGCAACCCTGGACTTCCCTGCTGGTCTTCTGTCCGAGCGGTAACCCCATTCTACCCTGTTTATCTTCCAAGATCTGATGACATCAGGCTAGTCTGGGCCATCAAGGTCAGAGATGAAAAGAGGTGGTTTGCCTTTGCCTGCCTCTGCGTAGCAACCCTGGACTCCCTTGTTGGTCTCCCATTCAAGTATTAACTAGGGCTGACCCTGCATAGCTTCTGATGAGATCAGGCTAGCCTGGGCCATCAAGGTCAGGGCAGAGACGAACAGAGGTGGTTTGCCTCTGCCTTCCTCTCCGTAGCAACCCTGGACTTCCTTGCTGGTCTCCCATCCGAGCATTAACCAGATTATACCCTGCTTAGCTTCCAAGATCTGACGAGATCGGGCTAGCCTGGGCCATCCAGGCCAAGGCAAGAGACGCACAGAGGTGGTTTGCCATTGCCTGCCTCTGCGTAGCAACCCTGGGCTTCCTTGCTGGTCTCCTATTCAAGCAGTAACCAGAGTATACCCTGCTTAGATCCCAACAGCTAAGTTCTAATTCAGGGGTGGCCAAACTGTGGCTCAGGAGCCACATACGGCTTTTTCACACATATTATGCAGCTCTCAGAGGCTAAGGAGGAACTTAATGCAGGCTGACTCTCAAGTCTTCCCTATGCTGGTCTTACGGGGACTGTTATTCCCAGCTTTTGTTCTTTAAAAAGTCTCCTTCTAAGACGGTTGTGTTATATAGTGCATACATACGTATTTTATCTTTCTGTGCAAAGAAAGTATGAAGAGTTCTCATAAAGACGTGCGTGTGATATTTGTTCATGTCTTGCGGCTCTCAATCATCCGATGTGTATTCTGTGTGGCTCTTACATTAGGCAAGTTTGGCTACCCCTGTTGTAACTGAAAGGGAAATTTCCAGCGGGGGACTCTAATTTGACATAGGGTTGGCGGTTCAGGTTTCTCAAAGGAGACGTCTTTCTCTCCTGGCGTACAAGTGGAGGAAGGGGGAGTCTGCTCTGTTCCTCTCCCAAATAGAGGAAGGCTCCTTCCCCCCCCCCCCCCTTCTTTCATCTGAGCCTGTAATCAGATTCCCCGGCCTTCACCGCATCCCCCCTACCCATCAGCCGAACCTCCATTAAGGGGACTTTTGACAGGGCTTGTCACTGACATCATTAATTCGGCTGCTTCCAGGATGTTTGTATTTTTTACCACAGGGAGAAGAAATATGAAAAGGTTAAGGGAGAGGGTTCTGATTGCAAAGGGGGCTGGGTGGGATTGGGTCAAATATAGCCAGTGGGAGAGGTGGGGAGGTGAATGAAGAGCCCGGAACAATGAAGGGGGAGGCCGGGCTCCGGGAGACTAAGAGGCTGAGGGGCAGTTACAAGTGTGTGTGTTTGTGTGGGCTTGTGTTATTTGTACATAGGAGGTTTGTACTGAGAGTGGGTACGGGTCTGTTGTGGGGAGGAGAAGATATAGGAGATTGTAAGCCACTCTATATCTCAGATTCAGAGAAAAATTTGCAGTCGTCTTCTTCCTGCTGCTCCTCCTCCTTCACTTGCAGCTGCTGAAATGGGCTTGGGTCAGCCATAGCTCTTGCAGGAGTTGTCCTTGAAAGGGCAGCTTCTGTCAGAGCTCTCTCAGCCCCACCCACCTCACAGGTCTGTTGCGGGGGGAAGAAGATAAAGGAGATTGTGAGCCGCTCTGAGATTTGGAGTGGAGCGCAGGATATAAATCCGATATCATCATCTGTTGGCACCTGACAGATCTTCAAGTACTTGAAGGGCTGTCATATAGAGGATCGTGTTTCTGGCTCAACACTAGGAAGAATTTCCTGACCGTTAGAGCGATTCCTCAGTGGAAGAGGCTTCCTTGGGAGGTGGTGGGTTCTCCTTCCTCGGAGGTTTTTCAACAGAGGCTAGATGGCCATCTGACAGCAATGCAGATCCTGTGAATTTAGGGGGGAGCGTTTTTCATGCATTGTGCAGGGGGTTGGACTAGATGACCCTAGAGGTCCCTTCCAACGCTATGATTTTATGTTCTCCGTGTTGCACCCTGAACACCTTTGAGTGGGCTGGGCGTTGCACCATGATGTGAATGCCGAGACTGAGAAGATACTGATTGATTTGGAGCAATTTCAGCTGGGGCTGCGTCATGCACGAGCGTGTCCTTATTAGCAGCCTTTTCTGCCTCGCTCTCCAGAACCATCTGCCTCCGGGCAGCATGATGGGGCTCGGAGGGGCGGGGCCCACTGTTGATACCCAAACGGTTGCCAGAACGGGTGCCCGGGACGCCAGTCGAGCATCTGTGTGGAAGTTCGAGCCAGCTCCTTGAATGAGCCTGCTGTGAAAAACTGTGTAATGGGAGGGGAGGGGGGCGGAATCTGGACGGATGGCGTCTGGAGATTACAAATTGTCCCACTGCCGAGTTCCAGCGAATCCTCCCTCTAAACTGGCGTCTTGTGAGCAAAAATTCTACTTCATAAGCAGGGTTCCCTCTAAGCTGCAGCATCTTGTGAGCAGAAATCAGCCAGCGTCATAATGCCCCTAAATAAATCGATGTTTCAGTCTCATTTGGAATATTGTGTACAATTGTGGTCAAGAAAGATATTCTAGCATTGGGGAAAGTGCAGAAAAGGGAGACTAGAATGATTCAAGGGTTGGAACTCTTTCCCTATGGAGAAAGATTAAAACGCTTGGGGCTCTTTAGCGTGGAGAAATGTCGACTGCAGGGTGACATGATAAAAGGTTTACAAGATTATGCATGGGATGGAGAAGGTAGAGAAAGAAGTCCTTTTCTCCCTTTCTCACGATACAAGAACTCGTGGGCATTCAATGAAATTGCTGAGCAGTCGGGTTAGAACAGATAAAAGGAAGTCCTTCTTCACCCAAAGGGTGATGAACACGTGGAATTCACTGCCACAGGAGGTGGTGGCGGCTACAAGCATAGCCAGCTTCAAGACGGGATTGGATAAGCATATGGAGCAGAGGTCCATCAGTGGTTATTAGCCACAGAGTAGTGATGGAACTCTCTGGGGCAGTGATGCTCTGTATTCTTGGTGGGGGGTGGGGGGAGCACAGTGGGAGGGCATCTAGTGTCCTGGCCACACTGATGGACCTCCTGATGGCACCTGGGTTTTTTGGCCACTGTATGACACAGTGTTGGACTGGATGGGCCATTGGTCGGATCCAACATGGCTTCTCTTATGTTCTGATGTCTGGGGCAGTGATGCACTGTATTCTGGTGTTTGGGAGGGGCATAATGGGAGGGCTTCTAGTGTCCTGGCCCCACTTGTGGACCTCTTAATGGCACTTGGGGGTTTTGGGCCACTGTGTGACACAGAGTGTTGGACTGGATGGGCCATTGGCCTGATCCAACATGGCTTCTCTTATGTTCTTAAATTCTACTTTGTGAGCTACTGACAACACACTTGTGAGCTCCTGGCATTAAAGTTGTGAGCTCCTGCATCAATTATTGTGCTCTGGGGTCGTCCTTCCTGAGCTAAGACAAAAATGTGTGAGCTGGAAGCTAAAAATCTGTGAGCTAGCTCACCCTAACTCAACTTAGAGGGAACACTGTTCATAAGCTGCTGGCATTAAACTTGTGAGCCCCTGCATAGATTAGCTTGCTCTGTGGCCATTTTTCTTGAGCAAAGACAAAAACATGTGAGCTGGAGGCTAAAAAACGGTGAGCTAGCTCACACTAACTCAGCTTAGAGGGAACACTGGTTCCAGCCTGCACTAGCTATCTCTTATTGGGCGTGTTCAGACTACACTAAGCGATGCGTTTTCCAAACGGATGTTTTACTGGGCAAGAATAGAAAAAAAATCCAGTTGTAAAACACATTGTTTAGTGTGGTGTGAATGCGCCCATTTTCTTCTCTTTGCAGCGGTGAGAGCTAGAATCGTGGTTCTTTAAAACAAGCGGGAGCCGAGATTCTCCAAAGCCGTATTTTCCAAACTATATCAGTCCTCAGAGCCTGTCTTGGTGGGTTTCCAGCTCTGGGTTGGGAAATAAATGGAGGCAGAACATTAGGGTTGGGAGGGACCGGAGAGGCCATCTAGTTCAGGGGTGGCCACATGTGACTCTTCCACACACATTATGTGGCTCTCGAAGCCTCCACCATCTCTTCAGCTGGCTTGGAGAAGGCACTTGTCTCTTGAAATCACTTCTCCAAGCCAAGCCAGCCAGCAGCTTGGAGAATGCATTTAAAGTTAAAGTTGCTTTCTTTCCACCTCTCTGCCTTTCCTTCCTCCCTCCCTCCCTCCTTCCTTCCCTCCCCCCCTCCCTCCCTCCCTCCCCCTCCCTCCCTCCCTCCCTCCCTTCCTTCCTTCCTTCCTTCCTTCCTTCCTTCCTTCCTTCCTTCCTTCCTTCCTTCCTTCCTTCCTTCCTTCCTTCCTTCCTTCCTTCCTTCCTTCTCTCAAACACCTGATGTTCATGTCATGAGGCTCTCGGACATCTGAAGTTTATTCTATGAGGCTCTTACATTAAGCATTGCTTCCCTCCCTCCCTCCTTCCTTCTCTCCTTCCCTCCCTCCCTCCCTCCCTCTCTCAAACACCTGATGTTAATGTCATGAGGCTCTCGGACATCTGAAGTTTATTCTATGAGGCTCTTACATTAAGCAAGTTCCAAGGGAGCTGATTTCAGTTGTCTGGAGATGGGCTCTAATAGCAGGGGATCTCCAGGTGTTGCCTAGAGGCTGGCAACCCTCTAAATTGGAACAGTTAGCACAGAATGCTGAACGCTCTTGAACTCCCCAGGACCATTCATCAAGCCAGATTTTGCAAGCTATTAAAAGAGACAAGGGTGAAAAGTAGCCTCATATGTTCAGGGTCCTTTGCTTGCTTGCCGTTTCTCCCCCTGTCATGTCAAAACTGGGTTAAGGCCTCATTAGAACCCGTGGGACTTTGCTTCCGAGTAAATATGCATCTAATCAGAGTGAGACGCAATGGATCTCCCAGGTGCTGAGGTTTGTGAACGCTCTCGAGCAGAAATCCGCAGGGAGTCTGAGCTGAGTATTAAAGAAAGGGCAGCGGCTCTCTCTCCGGTCTTAACCAGCGAGGGAGCACAGGAGCCTGAGCCAAAGCAGGGGGGCTTCTCTTTCCTCAAACTCTGTCTCTGTCTCTACCTGAGGAATTATTGAAGGAAGAGAGTGTGAAAAAGGCAGGCAAAGACAGCAACAGGAAAGAAGATTCTTTGGGGATGGGGTGGGGGGAGAGCAAAGGAAACCCTCCTCTGAAAATGCAATAAAAATAAGAGACGTGAACTCCATAATGGTGCAGTGCAGCGAATTTCATTCCTTGGCCCCAAACCAGTCTCATAGTCCAGCGTGGTGTAGTGTTTAAGGGTGGCATAAGAAGGTAAGAGAAGCCATGTTGGATCAAGCCGGTGGCTCATCCAGTCCCACACTCTGCAGCCAAAACTCAGGAGCCATCAGGACATCCACCAGCGGGGCCAGAACTCCAGAAGCCCTCCCACTGTTGCCCACCCCCCACCAAGCACCAAGAATACAGAGCATCACTGCCCCAGACAGAATGTTCCATCTCTGCCTTGTGGCAAGTCTTAGCATCGCTGTCCTCCCAGTGGCACCTGGAGATTTCTTGCTATTGCAGTTGACCTGCAGATGACCTGGATCAGATCCCCTGGAAGAAATGGCTTCTTCGAAGGGTGAACTCTGGGCCACTGAACCTTGCTGAGGCCCCTCCTCCTCTCCAAACCCCGTCTTCTGCAGGTTCCACCCTCAGATCTCTAGGCGTTTCCCAACCCAGATGTGGTTTGGCACACCTAGGTCTTTTTTTGCAGAAAAAGCCCAGCAAGAACTCATTTGCATATTAGGCCACACCCACTGACACCATCACTGTTTCACAAAGGACTTTTTAGCGGAAAAAGCCCAGCAAGAACTAATTTGCATATTGGCCACACCCCCTGATGTCACCATTGTTCCACAAAGGACTTTTTTGAAAATAAAAGGCCCAGCAAGAACTCATTTCCATATTAGGCCACACCCCCTGATGTCAACACTGTTCTACATTGGGCCTTTTCCGTAGAAAAAAGCCAGCAGGAACTCATCTGCATATTAGGCCACACCCCCTGATGTCACCATTGTGCCACATTGGGCCTTTTTTTAAAAAGGGGCCAGCAGGGACTCATTTGCATATTAGGCCACACCCCTGATGTCACCATTGTTCCACATAAAGCTTTTTTAAAAGAAAAGGGCCAGCAGGAACTCATTTGCATATTAGGCCACATATATTAGCCAGCTGGAACTGCGTTCCTGGGCACACCTAACGCAGAACTGTCCCCTGAACGGTGCTTCTGAACAAGCAGACGGTGCTGTTTTTAGTTAACGCTCCTGGTTTATTTTCTCAGCAGAATGCCCGGTACTTAATTTATTTCCTCCTGGTTTCTTCCTGTTAATTGAAAGGCATCAGCGTGTCCCCCCCACCCCCGCGTGCTCTCCACTACTTGAGCCAAGTCAGCATCTTCCGGGTCCTTTGGGTGGATTCTCCTGTGATTTGCCAGGACAACAATCAGCAAACGTCTTTCTTTCCAGGCCTGTGATTTCCCCCCTCTCCCCTACCTTCCCCCTTCCCGCTGCCTCCCTGCTTTTATTTGCACTGCCTTGACCTTCCTTGGCATTGCAATCAGAATCATGGTCTGTCCCCTGGGGGGGTCCCCTCCCCCCCTCCCTCAGCTGACAGGTTGCCGTCTCCCTGCCCCTCCCCTTCTGCTCTTCAATAATTCAGTTCCCTCGAGCCGCCCCTCGGTTCCATCTGCATCCCGGCTGCTGGTTGCTGAGCCCCCGCCGAGCTAACAACATAAGCCCCCTCGCCCGGTAATTGCTAGATGAATAGAGGAAGGCGGGAGACACCGGAGGGAAATGCGAAGGGGGGGGGGTAGCTACGTTGGTGGAGGAATGTCAGAACCACACACGTCTTTCCTTGGGGTTATTGGAATCCAGAAGAACAGGTCTTCTCCCCAAGTTCTGGAAGCTGGCCAACTCCAGGTTAAGAAGGCAAGAGAAGCCATGTTGGATCAGGCCAATGGCCCATCCGGTCCAACACTCTGTGTCACGCAGTGGCCAAAACCCAGGGGCTATCAGGAGGCCCACCAGTGGGGCCAGGACACTAGAAACCCTCCCACTGCGCTCCCCCTCCAGCACCAAGAATACAGAGCATCACTGCTCCAGACATAAGAACATAAGAGAAGCCATGCTGGATCAGGCCAATGGCCCCTCCAGTCCAACACTCTGTGTCACATAAGAACATAAGAGAAGCCATGATGGATCAGGCCAATGGCCCATCCAGTCCAACACTCTGTGTCACATAAGAACGTAAGAGAAGCCATGATGGATCAGGCCAATGGCCCATCCAGTCCAACACTCTGTGTCACATAAGAACATAAGAGAAGCCGTGTTGAATCAGGCCAATGGCTCATCCAGTCTAACACTCTGTGCCACATAAGAACATAAGAGAAGCCATGTTGGATCAGGCCAGTGGCCCATCCAGTCCAACACTCTGTGTCACATAAGAACATAAGAGAAGCCATGTTGGATCAGGCCAATGGCCCATCCAGTCCAACACTGTCACATAAGAACATAAGAGAAGCTGTGTTGGATCAGGCCAATGGCCCGTCCAGTCCAACACTCTGTGCCACATAAGAGAAGCCCTGTTGGATCAGGCCAGTGGCCCATCCAGTCCAACACTCTGTGTCACATAAGAAC